>NC_057805.1:337436646-337736646 GCF_018294505.1 Triticum aestivum
ATCTATGTGTTAACCTTGTTCTTACATGAAACTACCTCTCTTCTGTATCCTGCATCAATCACTTACGATGAGTCACCTTTATTCGTTGCATATTGCATATTATTTCTAGCCTGTTGCCATGTATTGCTTCTAATTTGGTCAAATACATTTGTTAGGGCACCCTTTTAATTTGGCAGAGTGATATTGGTTTCATCTTTCATATGGTTTCTAGCTTGCATCGATTCTAACAAGTTCAAGCACCTTGTGCTTAGTTTACACTTTATACATCATACATGTCAATATGTCACGCCGTCCTGTTTTTCATACATATTCCATCCTCCTATCATGCGGCTGCCTTACATGAAAGTAGTGTTCGTCAGTATCATGCATCAATGAGTTCTGAAGAGCAAATTTTATTCCTTTTTCTTGTGGGTTTGACTTGACAAGGCAAAATCAAGAAAGAGGAAGGAAAAGAGTAAGGAAGGTGATGATGGTGGTCCTCTGCAGCAACATAAACGGAGCATCTGTACCGATTCTCCTTGTACTGATAGTGCATTACAAAGTCCAAGTCTCCGCTCCCCTACTCCACCATCCAAGGTGCTTGCTCTAACTTGGCAGTGTGATATCTGGTTGCATGTTGCATATGGTGTCTAGCTCGTATTGCTCCTAATTAGTGTAAACTGCATCTGCTTAGCTTACACATGATACATGTGAATATGACACGCTTTCCTGTTTTTGGTACATACTATATCTGTCTATCACACCATGTTCTTACATGAAACTACTCTTCTTGTGTATCCTGCATCAGTCACTTATGATGGGACACCTTTAAGTTGGCAGTGTGATATTGGTTTGCGTCTTGAATATGATTTCTAGCATGTATTGCTTCTAGTTTGATGAACGCCACCTATGACGAGACAGTTTTAACTTGGCAGAGTGATATTGATTGCACCTTCCATATGGTGTCTTGCAGTGTTTCTAATTTATTGAAGTGCCTTCTGCTTAGTTACCACATCATAGGTGTGAATATGTCAAGCCGCCCATTTTTTCGTACATATTCCATCCTTGTATCATGACTTTGCCTTTCATCAGAGTAGTGTTCGTCAGTATCATGCATGAATGAGTTCTGAAGAGCGAATGATATTCCTTTTTCTTGTCGGTATGACCTCACAATGAAAAATCAATAAAGCTAAAGGAAATTGGCAAGGCATTGGATGATGGTGGTCCTTCCGAGCAACTAAAACGGAGGTTCTCTACAGATTCTACTCCGCCATCCTCCCAACAAGATTCACAAGACAACGCAAGGCTAGACAGTGTCACGACCAGTTTTACAATAAAAATATTTATTGAAAGACCGATCCCTTTTACGGACCAGTAGAGAAGAATCCTTCTCACTGGTAGACAATTTCTTGATCACAGAAGAAAAACCAGGAGTACTAAATATAATACAAGGTTGAGCGGAGACTGCTCAACAATTTATTACAAGCACGCCGATATTACATAAAGGCGGATGGGGTGGCATAACTACTGACTCGCAAAAAAAAAACGAAGCAGCGGTGGATATGTCACAGTGAAGTGGGTGACATGACTCCTGAATCTAACAGCTCATCGAGCGTCGGAGTGAGGCTCGAGGATTCTTATTGTGGGTGGCGGAAGCGTATATAATACAAGTGACCAAAATCCAGGAATCGCACGGGACTGACTGGGACTCCTCTAGGCGTCGGACTCACTATTAAACTCTTCATCCATGAGATCGCCTTCGTCAGCATCTGGCCAAATCAACAAGCCAGGTGAGTACTATGAAAGTACTCGCAAGACAGTTTGGACATAAGATATAACAAATGCAACATGATGCATATGAACAGATTAATAATGCGCACTCAGACAATGAGATAGCAAGAAATAAAAAAAAGGAAGTCGGGCGGTAGTCCTCCCGAAATCCCAACGTAATGCTGAAGGCCAATCGAGTGTCTGAATGACTCCTCGGAAGGATACAAAATAAAATAACAATGCCACAGTCGGGCGTCAAGGCGACACCACATAAAGGGCTTATAATGGAATATAAATGACAGTGCGTGCCGCAGTCGGACGTGTGAGCGACATCACGTAAAGGGCTTATATCAAAAGTAAATAACGAGTGTGCCACAGTCGGACGTCTGAGCGACATCACATAAAGGGCTTATATCAAAAATAAATGACAAGAGTGCCACAGTCGGACGTCTGAGCGACATCACATAAAGGGCTTATATTGAAAATAAATGACAAGGGTGCCACAGTCGGACGTCTGAGCGACATCACATAAAGGGCTTATATTTCATAACTCAATATTTCAGTAGCTCATGAAGTTATATCATTTCAAGGAAATACTCAGGTACGAAATAACAAAAAGGTTAGTCCATCCACAGGAATAATATTCAACCGGGTTTACCACTCAAGCTTGTTCACCGGGGATTTACCACGGAGACTGACATAGGGACTGACATGGATATGGATATACTGGCCACGGTCTTTGACCATGGACACGATGACTCAGAAGGATTTGACTTTGCAGAGTTTGTACTCTTAACCACAGCCAACGGATTTCAGTAGTCACAAGGGACTAGTTTCGTTTACGGTATTTTAGGAGAAACACATCTAACCAGTACACACCCACTCAACATTCCGATGCCAGGAATCACCCTCGGCAACGTTCAAGAAAAACTTTGAGACGGGGAGGCTACAACCTCGCGTAGCATGGGATCAAATTTATACCGCGCGCTCTAAGGGGTGCCCCCCTCTCGGTCCCAACCGGAAACACCCATGCCCCCTGACCGGATGACTGGCTTTAATCCAGGGCCATGGAACCCTCATCCCGGCCGCTCTATTTGGTGTGTACAAGGAAAGAGGTTAGCAACTTACTAAACCGTATTCTTTACAGAAAACATGTGGCAGCACGAAAGGGAAAGAACGGTAACGTGGCTCAGTCCACGTTAACGTCGGAGTTTATCGGATGGTGTAAGACTGGCATGCTACAACAATACCATCTTACTACCTATCATGTCACCACATGATCAGGTCATCTCTCATCAAAGATCACAGTAACTTCGAAGCACACGGTTAGTTGCCATGCATGCAACGTAATACTCACCGATGCTCACATGCCATGCACAAACCATTCAAGCAAACATGCAAAACACTCATCATATCAAAGGTTCAAACATGCTTGCCTGGTTCGGAGAAGTCGGAGTCTAGCTCGGCGAAGTTCGCGGCTCCGTCACCTCCTCCGAAACCTACGGTATAACGAAACCGTATACTAACGTGAAAATCGTTGCGTGTATAAAAGTTGTTCCAAATAAATACTATAAAAAACTAGACAAAAATAGAAGACTGACAGAAAAAGAATCAATCAAAAAGCATCTTCTGTTAAAAAGATATAAGGGTTTTAGTCCAAGGACTAATCTGTGATGAAACAGAAAAGAACCAGGGACTTGTTTGAAAAACCAGAAAACGCTTCGGTAAGAAATACGTTAGCCCAGAGAGAAAACACATTATGCCCGAAGGCGCTTTCAGAAAATGGTTCGAAGGGGAAAAGAAGAGAGGCTGACAGGGGGGGGTCCCACCCGTCAGGTTCAAAATTTCCAACGGAGCTCGCCGGCGCCCGAAGGCTGCGGTGGTCGCCGGCGTTGAACCACGGCGAGGCAGAGTGATCGGAGGGTACCTACAGGTTCAGGGTGTTCTTCCGCGTCAGTGGGTGGTGGACTTGGCCGTCGGAGAGCACCACGTCGACGGCGACACTATCTCCAGCGGACGGTGGTTCGGACGATGTTGGAGCTCTCCGGTGGGTGCTGCAAGCTTCAAATTGATGCGCGGGTCAGAGATGTGGATGCACTAGGAGGCTACTGGCAAGAGCTGAGAGGTAGGGGTGCACGCACGGGAGTGAATCGAGCCGGATCCCGAAGCGGGTCGAGGCGGCTGGAGTTGGGGAAGAAGGCTCCCTCGGGGGCTGCCCAGTGGCTTGGCATGGTACTGGTGGTGTGTAGAGGTGGTGCGGGTTCGAGTTCGAGCTTGGGACCTCCTTTTATAGGTGATCCGAGGGGGTGGCCGTGAACGGGATAGCTCCGGCGAGCAATTACGGCGAGGCAGAGGTTGGGCAGGGTGTTTAGGTGGCTAGGCATCAACGTGGAGGATCACTGGCGCCGTTTCTCTGCTCAAACCTCGGTCGGGCTTGCGTAATGCACTGGCCCTCGACGGAACGGCCGTACGGGCACGGCGGCGGCAGGGAGCGCGCTCCGCGCCTACCAGTTCACGACGATGGACCTGCAGCGTGCACGGGTGAGTGGATGGCCACGCGGTGGCCTCTGGTGGCTTGGGCGGCGCTGGACGGCGCCGTCCAACGCTGCGCCTCTCTGGCAGCCGCAAAAGGCGCTGCTGCCGTCGCTCACGGGGTGGTGCACCTCCACCAGCTCGTCGCCGATGCCCGCAAGCCTCCAGGCGATCGTGCGGCGTAGGGATAAGAAGGAAGCACAGGGTGCAAGGCGCCACCACGGCTACTGGCGAGATCGAGATAGGTTTATGAAGAAAACGACATCGGCCACTGAAACTGTTTACTGAACTTCTGAACTTCGACAGTAACAGTGCCCTTCAGGTGCTCGACGAAATGATTTGGCATGAAGAAACATTTTTCTGGAGCTGGTACTTGGTGAGGTGACCTCTCGATGCATCCAGAGGCTGCCTGAATTTTCTCAGATTTTTAGGAGGAGAAAACAAATGAATTTCATCAAATTTGGCAAATATGGTCCAAACTTGCAGCAAGCACAATTTGAAATATTTGAACTGGAGACCAGTGGATCATCATGGATCTTGGTTGAGGGCTCTAAGGACTAGCCAGGGAAAACGGTTTGGAGGCAAAATTCAAAGGAGAAAGGGTAGTTCCTTTGTAAATCTCCAAGGGCCAAAGTAGAAGGCAGAAAAATATTTTGATTAGAAATAAATGGAAACAAAGTCATGGGGAGTTCAACTTGCTGGATTTGAAGTATATCTTGACACAAAGATGGGAGATGGCTTTTGGGAGGGGATTTCCACTCATGTCATGGCAAGAGGAGATTTTTGAGAGGGAAAAGATTACTCCAAATGCCATAGGGCTATTTTAAAAAGAAAAGATTTTCAAGAGCTTTCCCAAATGAAAAACATTTGTGATGAGTCAACATAAGGTGGAAAAACCTCCAAGACCAAAGATCAAGTCTTGGATAAAACCAAACAAAATACTTGTCATAAAAGAAATTTTTTGAGAGGGAGAGTTCTTTAGAAGAAAAGTTTAAATACCCTCCTTCAAATCAAATAAAGATTTTGATAAAACCAAAATAAAATTTTTGGGTGTCACAGACAGTCAACATAGCTGTGTAGATGATGAGCACATCCCCCCTACTCCACCATCACAGGTGCTTGCTCTAACTTGGCACTATTATATGTAGTTGCATGTTGCGTATGCTGTCTAGCTTGTATTGCTTCTAAATTTGTTGAATTGCATCTGCTTACTTTACACATAATGCCTGTGAATATGACATGTGTTCCTGTTTCTACATCAGACTACTATTCTTGCATATCCCACATTAGTCACTTATGATAAGGCACCTTTAAGTCGCCACTGTGATATTGGTTGTGTCTTGCATATGATTTCTAGCATGTACTGCTTCTAATTTGTTGAAATGCCATACAGTTTGAACTTGGCAGAGTGATATTGGTTGCATCTTTCATATGGTGTCTAGCTTGCAGTGCTTCTAATTTGTTGAAATGCCTTCTGCTTAGTTACCACATCATAGGTGTGAATATGTCACACCATCCTGTTTTTCATACATATTCCATCCTCGCATCATGTGTTTGCCTTTCATCCGAGTAGTGTTCGTCAGTATCATGCATGAATGAGTTCTGAAGAGCGAATTTTATTCCTTTTTCTTATCGGTTTGACTTCACAATGCAAAATCATTACAGCTGGAGGAAATTAGTCCGGCAGTGGATGATGGTGGTCCTTCGGAGCAACTCAAACAGGGGGTCTCTACAGATTCTACTCCGCCATCCTCCCAACAAGATTCGCAAGACAACACAAGGCTGGACAGTCAACGTAGCTGTGTAGATGATGAGCACATCTCCCCTACTCCACCATCATAGGTGCTTGCTCTAACTTGACACTATTATTGTGGTTGCATGTTGCGTATGATGTCTAGCTTGTATTACTTCTAACTTGAATTGCATCTGCTTACTTTACACATAATGCCTGTGAATATGAAACGTGCTCCTGTTTCTAGAACATACGTGTACATGATGAGCACATCTCCCCTACTCCACCATCACAGGTGCTTGCTCTTACTTGGAACTGTTATACGCGGTTGCGTTTTCCGTATGATGTCTAGTTTGTAATTCTTCTGATTATGTTGAATTGCATCTGCGTAGCTTACAACTTATACCTGCAACGATCACTTACCCATAAGACACATTTAACTTGGGACTGTGATGTAGGTTGCATCTTGCATTGTCTTCTAGCCTGTACTGCTTCTAATTTCTTGAAATGGCAGTTACGACGAGACACTTTTTACCTGATAGAGTGATATTGGTTGCATGTTCATATGGTGCCTAGCTTTCATTTCTTCTAATTTTGTTGAAATGCCTTCCGCTTACTGTTTTTTCATACATATTCCATCCTCCTATCGTACGTGTGAATATGAAACGCTGTCTTTTTTTGTATATATTCCATCCTCCTATCCTGCGCTTGCCTTACATCAAAGTAGTGTTCGTCTGTATCATGCATCAACCAGTTATGCAGACCTAATTTTATTCGTCTTCTTGTGGTTTTGACTTCATAAGGCAATATCAGAAAATAGGAAGGAAAAGAGTAAGTTAGGGGATGTTGGTGGTCCTCCGCACCGACGCAAACAGAGACTCTCTAGATTTGCCACTGCCACTGCTAATGAAGTTGAAGTCCCAAGTCTACATGATGAGTTCATCTCCCGTACTCCACCATCGCAGGTGCTTGCTCTAAGCTGACAGTGTGAGAATTGGTTTCATGTTGCATATGTTGTCTAGCCTGTATTTCTTCTATTTTGATTAAATTGCACCTGCTGAGTTTATACGTTATACATGTGCATATGACATGGCTTTCTGTGTCTAGAATACGCTGCATCTATCTATCATACCATGTTCTTACATCAAAGTACTGCTATTGTGTATCCCACATCAGTCACTCATGATTGGACGCTTTTAACATGGCAGTTTGATAGTGGTTACATCTTGCATTGATTTCTACGTTTTACTGCTTCTAATTTTTCGAATTGCCACTTATGACAAGACACTTTTAACTTGGCAGAGTAATATTGGTTGCATCTTTCATATGGTGTCTAGCTTGCATTACTTCTATTTTCTTGAAAATCCTTCTGCTTAGTTTGCACATCGTAGCTGTGAATATGTCATGCCGTCCTGTTTTTCTTACATATTCCATCCTCATACGGTTGTCTTACATCAAAGTATTGCTTGTCTGTATCATGCATCAATGAGTTCTGAAGAGTGATTTTATTCTTTTGTGTTGTGGGTACAGCTTGACATGGCAAAGTCAAAAAAGAGCAAGGAAAATAATATAGTAGGGAGTGCTGTTACTCGTCGGGTGAAACGGAAAAGGTTCTGCCGTCGAGATTCTGCTGGTACTTATAGTGCAGTACAAGGTCCAAGTCCACCGGCTAAATCTACAAACACAGTATCACCTGCTCCACCAGCTGCAGCATCCGCTTCAACTGTACCAACATCTCAACCAGTTACTCGTTCGTTTGCTCCGGAACTGGCCAGTTCCCAAGCTGCCTTCACACCTAACACTACTTCCGAAGCACTGCTGACACAACAGGACTTGGCAAGATCAGATGAACCTCATGAGCATCAACACCAAGACGATACCTGACCGAGTCAAGTTGCAGTTGCATGCTCCTTTATATGTAGTCTCACAGTTTGATGTACACTAACACTTTCCATATTCGTTGTTGAACTAGCACCACGGCGCAAGCGGAAACAGACATCAGGGATAATGCTTGACAGATTAACAAAATCTAAAGGAGGAAGAATGGAGATCCATTTTGAGGCAGGTTTAAAAAGGCCACGTGATGCTACAGAGTCAGCCAAGTTAGTATCAGAGGCAGCCGTTGCCGTTAGGTGTCATGCACGTATCCTCCCAACGTGGATCCAGTACAGGAATGAGAAAGACAATACCCAGTTTAACACCTTCCTTGACCATTTATCCGTAAGTGATGTTATTCATCGCAATTAGTAATATTGTCTTGCTCTGTCCCATACTTTCTAGCTTCCTCCTAATAAGACTCACATTCTTTTTTCAACAGATGAGGTTCAAGTTGGATCCGAAAGATGATGCAACTAAACAAGCATGCACTCATGTTTTTCAGTCTCCTCTGCGACAGTATCGGTACCACCTTAGAAAATCTCACTTTGAAGGCAAGGCTAACAATGAAATCACCCAAACATCTCCAGTGGAATATATTACAGATGAAGACTAGACAACCCTCGTTAAACACTAGTCTGATCCAAAGTATCAGGTAGGCTATATGTATTTGATCAGACCACACATTGAACTTGTATTTATGTATGTGCCTTACAAGTGTATCTTCTTCTAGGCTAACTGTTTGAAGAACAAAACCAACCATTCTAAAGTGAAATTCCACCAGACAACAGGATCTCGTAGCTATATTGCACACTGCGAGGCTCTTGTAAATAGCTGCTACTTCCTTCTTTTTTGTGTGCCATATTATCGTATCTATATTGACTTGTTCCAAATACAGAGGAAAGCCCGTGCGAACCAAAAAGAACCTGAACCGAATGCAGTGCAAATCTTCAAGGATTGCCACACCAGCAAGATGAAGGGCATGAGCACACCAGTTCAAGCCTCTGTTGTAAGTCCTTACTCCTCCTGCCTTGAACTGATTGGTACTGTGATGTGTTCATTTAACTACTTGGTTTGCAGCCAATGTCAGTTACTCTGTTCACTTTTATTCACAGTTGTCTTAACGTATCATTTCACCTTACATGGTTTAAAAGAGATGAAGGATATTCTTTTGGTCTTGATCTGTAATCTAGTTGTTATGTTCACGTGCGCACACAATGATAAAATAGCATGTTTGTTTTATATCTGTTTGCCCATGATATGAATGATGTCATACTATGTTCATCCTACTTTAAACCATGTCTCTTTATCCTTAGATGTCAACGAATGTGAGGAAATAGACAATACAGTAGGTATGCTACATGGACATATGTTCCGAAAGTGATTTTATTATGTAGTTGGCACTACAATACATGCTAATGTACTACAGTAGTTCACCAAAATAAGTTATGTATAAACGTTTAACCTACTTTGTTTGTTTTTGTCTCATTAGTAACTTATCTGGTACACTAATCTACAAGTTCAAACTTTCAGGAAGCTATGGAACAAATGATTGAACAACCACAACCACCTGAAGGTGACGAGGCTACTACAGGCACAATGTCACCTCTTGCTGCAGTGCGTCAGTATCTCTCCACTAATAGTGCAAAAAGCACCTTCCTGCGTAATTCTGGGTTGGTTGTCAAGGTAACCTCATCCAAATCGCCTACTGAACAAAATCTTCCTGCTAGACAGAGTGATATATCTGTGCACCAGACACAAGTCCAATCCCTAGTGGACGTTGTTTCGGAAACAAGAATAGTGGTTGAGAAATGTCATCAAGATATGAATGGTTTTGAAACTAGACTATCAGACATTCGCTTCGTTGTTCAAGAGCAATGGCGGAAAAAAGGTGGAGATCGTGCTGCTCCATCAGATTCTACAGCCTGAAACATCAGCACTCAGGTCAAATGATCTGTGCTTCTATACATCTGATGGTGCTTTTATCTGGAAGGACTGTAAACTTTATGCCAACAGGCCTTTTGTTGTATGGTTGGAATTTATTTTGTTGTGATACAACATTTATGATGCTGCCTCCGGCTGCAGTAATTACGACGCTATTTTTGTATAGTGTAGGTTTATCTTAGTAATGTATTCGGCCGAAAGCTTCGTAGGAGCCCAACATGCCAACATTCGTCGGGCCCATTCCAATTGGGCTAAAAATGATTACGGGCCGAAATTGGCATGTAGCCCACTAAAAATATCTGGGCCTAAATCAGCATAAGCTTTCATATTT
The DNA here is from genome assembly GCF_018294505.1 of Triticum aestivum. Classification (NCBI taxonomy): domain Eukaryota; kingdom Viridiplantae; phylum Streptophyta; class Magnoliopsida; order Poales; family Poaceae; genus Triticum; species Triticum aestivum. The sequence goes on from NC_057805.1 coordinate 337,446,810, forward strand.
TTCTGGTAGGCCTGTGCCCATAGTGGGCCTTTAACAGGCCTAAACATAATTTGGGCCCTCAGTAAAAATAGGCCGTTTACAGGTGTAAATATCTCGAGCCCATAAAAAACATGGGCCTTTAATAGACCGAAAGTGAGATTGGGCCCTGATTGTGCCAAATAACCCACTGGACTTAGCAGGCCGAAATGGTGGCCCATTTACGATGCGGATCTTTGACAGGCCGAAATTCGGACGGGCCGTAAATGCGCCGACCTAATACACGGGCCTTTAACCGGCCGGAACTTCGGTCACGCTAGATTATCGTCATTTTTATATGGGCCGTTAATGGGCCCGATATGACGTTGGGCCACATATGGCCCATGGTTTACGTCCGGCGTTAACAGGCCGAAAATGACAACAGGCTGAAAGTGGCCCAAAGCTATAGTGGGCCTCTAACAGGCCAAATGTCAGACATGGCCGAATATGACCAAAATCCTTCGTGGTCGTCTATGGGCCGAAAGTTTTGATGGCCTGTAAATGGGCCCAAATGAAGCCGGACCTTTAACAGGCCGGAAATACACCGGGTCGTAATTCGGCCCAATTACTTAGCGAACTGTTAACGGGCCAAAAGTGACCATGGGCCGCGTTGATGACAAGTTTAGGACAGGCCGTTGACGGGCCAATTTGACAGAGAATGTTGGGCCTTTAGCTGGGCCGGCCCATTATGGTCTGCAGAATCTTGTGGGCCTTTAGCTGGGCCGGCCCATTGTGGTCCGCAAAATCTTGTGGGCCTTTAGCTGGGCCGGCCCATTATGGTCTACAAAATCGTGTGGGCCTTTAGCTGGGCCGGCCCATTATGGTCCGCTAAATTTTGTGGGCCTTTAGCTGGGCCGGCCCATTATGGTCCGCTAAATCTTATGGGCCTTCGGTTGGGCCGGCCCATTTAAACTTTGTGGGCCACTTTTGGGCCGGTCCACGTGTCAACATATCATAAGCCCATCTCGACCGTTGGATGAGTGACACCTGTGCCAACGCGGAGCTGACACATGGATCCGTCAGCCAATGAGAATTTTACACGTGGAAAATTGGCATTGGTCGTGGCTGTTAACGGGTTATCGGATCCAAAATCCGACCCGATAGCTTAACGGCGTTCCGTTACGGTGGATGCCACGTGTCGGTCACCCTTGACGAAAGCACTTCTGTGACGCGCGATTTATCGTCATGGAAGTGGACACTTCCGTGATGATAATTTTGGCAATGTCATGGAACACTTCTACGACAGCACAGGTATGACTATCTTGATTCTGTCATAAATTTGTCATGGATGTACATGCATGACAGAAAACGCGACCTACTGTGACAAACACGTATCATCACGGAAGTGTATTCTTTTTGTAGTGTATGTATGCAAGTACAGTGATACAGGACAACAGGTACTAACAAGAGCAAAGCAGCGGGCAGCATATTTGCTATATCCTGTCGTTCTTGTCAAACCGGAATTCTTCTTCGAGCAGATTTCCTGCAAAAAAGATCCGTAAGGCACATGCGGAAAAGTAGAAGTTCAAATTGTCATGTGATTTCATAGACAGTACCTCATCCTGGGAACGAGACCAGTGCATAACAAGGTTTTTCATTCAATGTCTTCTAAATTTAGCACAGGAGACTTCACCGAAAATTCGTTTATAGACTTGCCATCAAAGTGTGATTTCCTCAGGTAACACCGATACTGGTGCAATGCTTCCTTGAAAAGCACAAGCAAGCTTTGCTCGTCATGACTATCCAGATTGACCCTCGCCTAGTTAGAACAATGTAATGTAAATCATTGATGTGTTAGTATTGCCGGTACGGCTAGAAAGGCTTCGGATACCAGCTCTCTTCAAGAGAAGGTGCGGTACTATTAATATCAGTGTAACTCTCAAAGGCGACACAGCTCCCCGCATTTCCTTGCTATTCTTATAGGATTCAAGTGGGCAGGCCACTACAAATCCTATTCCTATGTTTACAAGATTCTACGAATCAAAGAGGCTCAAAGTGTCCATCACAACCGACTGTATAGACCTCTACACTGCAAATGTCCCTGCTCATCTTCAGTACAAGGAACATACTGTACTACTATCATACTCCCTCCGTTCCAAAATATAAGTCTTGGTAGAGATTTCCACTATGGATCACATACAGATGTATCCAGATACATTTTAGAGTGTAGATTCACTCGTTTTTCTCCATATGTAGTCCATGGTGGAATCTATACAAAGACTTGTATTTAGGAACGGAGGGAGTACATATTAAAGAAGAACGGAAGAGGAACATGGTAAAGAAGAGCAAGCAGATTTTGGATAATAAAATGTTGGTTGCGCAGTGCCCACACATGATGAACCAGAGCGCATTAAGAATGCAACTCCCAGCTGTCTCTCGACCATTTCAGGCGGTTGGATGAAGATCCTACGTCTCCTAACCCTTCTTCTTCCTCGTCTCTGATTCTTCCCATACAAAACACCGCACGGGCCGCCGGCCGGACCACCGGCCCCCACCACCTGTGTTCCTCCGCCACCCCACCCCCGCCCCAACCCCCACCCGCGTCGAGTTTTCTTCGTTCGGCGAGGCCCCACAACCACCCGAGCCCCTTCGATCGCACCGGCGAACTCCGGCGAGCTCTAAAAGATCGACTGACCCAATTTTCAAATTTAGTCTACTGTGATTTAACTAGTGTGGAATATAAAAGGGGAAAACCATAAGCATTGGGAGTATAGTGTTGAGCGTGCCATGGCGGATCTGAAGGTGCAAACCGTACAAAGGCAACTTTGCAACCAAGACAAGAAATCAGAGTAAAGCAGTGGCGATCTATTTTCTTGCTGCGATAAATAAGTTGAGCAGATACGAAAGAGTACCGCCTCTGGTGCGGCGCCGTGTACGCATCTGCTCAGAATTTGACGGTGCTGCGGTAGCGATGGCTGTCGGCGGCGTGGAAGCAGATCTAGGAGGGTAGACGGTGGCGGCGGGGCGCGGTGGACGAGACGGTCGTAGGAGCGGCGCCGGCAAGGTGGACGACGGCGGGGATGAAGCGAGAGGACGGGATGCAAGGATCCTGGTCCGAAGCTGTGGATTGGAGAGGTCGATCTCTTGTAATGGACGGCGGCGTCGGGGTATCGCTCCGGCATGGTGGAGGAGGACGGCGATGGATGGGGTGGCGGACGGCGGCGGACGGAGGAGGGTGGGGTGGAGAGGGTGTTTTGGCGCCCACGGAGTATGAATGGGGAAAAGGGAGGTAGAGAGGAAGGGGGGAACCATGTATTCAGGGCGCGCTTGTCTCAAATGCGAGGAAATTTACAAACTTAGCCCCCGTTTCAAATTTCTACTACATCACAACAACATTAGTCGGTTGGGGATTGGACGGTAATCTCGCATACACCGAATATTTGCCGACGAGAGTTTGTTTTTGGCGCCCACCGTGTATGAATATGAATCGGGGAGGGAGTCGATTTCGGCCGAGGACACACTGTGTTTTGGCGCCCACCGTGTATGAATCCGGGTGAGAGGCGGTTACGTCACGTTTGGGTGAAATTACAAACCTACCCCTATCGAAACCTATAGAAATCCAGCAGATAGGCTTTGCGTGGCAGGGATAGGCAGTAGTGATTTCCATCTCGCAGATTTTGGTTTCGGGCGGTTACTGCGACTTTCCCCGCTTCGTTCAAATATTGCAGAGTGCACGTTTACCGTGCCAACTCAATTCGAATCCCGTTTGTATTCTAATTTTTTTCGGGCGGGATCCATTTTCAATTGGAATTACATTCTATATACATCATTTTTTTATATATACTTTCAAAAGCACAACAGAGAATTCTGCTCCTTTATATGTATAATATGATTTACAAATACAACGATCTCGAAATCTTAAGGTTGAATTTGAAAAAATTTAACCAAATTATGTTCTACTAAAATGTATGGATCAGTAATATCTACATATTAAATAACATAGATGTGCGTGAATTCATATGAGTATGCATGTTTGATAGATCAATTTTGGTTCGAGTATGGATTACATGTATCATCATCTCGAATTTTCAAATATTTGAATCCCTTTTTTGTTCACTCCTTTCATGCCCATCTCTCTCGCATGCATGCTCCTTCAGGTAGCTATCACTCTCTTTTCTCCAGCTCACCCGCACGCTCACTTCATGTTTCTCCTATCCTCGCAAATATGGTCTCTCGACGTCTCCCTTGAGAAGTGTCACACTCTCCCTATCATTATACATTACACGCTTTTCATTATCTCTCACGTCTCTACTGTTCTCTGGTATCACTCGGTACCTAAGCTTTCTTTTTCACCGCCACACACACAGTCTCCACTCGTCTTTCACTTTGTCTTTCTCTCTATGGGATTCTCTCACACACCCTATATGTCTCTACATATGACTCATACCACTAAAATTACTCTCTCTCTCTCTCTCCTGTAGACACAACATTTGTTGCGGTCTCCTTTTCTTCTCCATCCGAGACTGACATTATTCATTTGTTTACCGATCAGACAACCCCGACTACCGTCTCCTCTCTCTCTCACACAGACACACACACAACTCCTGCTTCCACTCCCCTTCCCGACTACCGTCTCTCTCTCACACACACAAAACTCTCGCTTTCGCACCCCGACTCGTATTTCTCTCACAAACATTTATCGACTAGCTAGCCTCTAGATAGGTTTATACACCCGCACACTCGTGCTTCCACCATCGCATACATGTCTCTCTCCCGCTCCTTGTATCTATGTAGATTTTTCTTCCCTTCTTGAGACACGCCCTCTCGATCATGCACACACACACTATCGCCTCATTTTAAGCTGATACCTATCGCACACACACTCCTTGTGTCTTTGTCACACATGCACTTTGTCCTCCTCCACTCTCCCTCTCTCTCACACACACATGAGCTTTTTGCAACAACTAGCAAGATGCCCATGCGTTGCATGGAACATCAAGATGCATTTGTATGAGTAGTTTATCTTGTGGGGGAAAAGGATGAACGAGGGAAGGCCTTATTTGCAAACGTGGAGAGGGGTGTGGGTATCTTTTTGCAAAATTGCCATAGTTTCCTTCCTATCCGTCAGATATAGATCGGACGGCCTATATTGTAGGATGGCAGGCACACGATCATCACCGACAATGCTTTTTATAAGAGTAGGGATAAAAATAGAGTTGGTGATGATGGTGGACCTGCCATCCTGCAATGTAGGTCGTCTGATTTATATCTGACGGATAGGAAGGAAAATATGGCAATTTACCCGCACTCTTCACCACATTTGCAGATAAGGCCTTCCCTCGTTCATCCTTTTCTCCCACAAGATCTTGATGTTCCGTGCAACGCACGGGCATCTTGCTAGTATGAGTAGAAATTAGACATATACCACTTCTTGAATCTTGAAACCAACAACATTCCTCCCTTATCTCATCAAAACCGCCAAAGGAATATATTTTGAGTGAAACATAACATATTTTTAGTGATATATGTATTTCAAAACTAGACTTTTTTTCTATCAAATCGGTGAATATGTATTAATCTACTTTGATCGTGTGGCAACGCATTGGCACATTGCTAGTAGTTATTATAATTTTTTGGACACCAGACAAATGGTGGAGTACATATACGAAGAGAAGAGGCGCACACACGCAGTCGGCCTCTCGCTGTCTCGCACACATGAGTGTTACGTAAAGGCGACGTTAACAAATAAACCCTAAAACCCTTGGTGCACGATTGCTGCATTCGCGGGTACCGGGTACGTGGTGGAGCACCTTTGTAGGAATAGTCAGCTCGCGTGATAATTTGATCCGTAGGAGTTGATGGTCAGGACCACAGGTGAACGACTTGGAGCGCGGTGGCTCGCCAGTTGCCACAGATCGAGTAGCCACGTTTAAAATATCGTTTTTTAGCGGGGTTAGGAGTTTCGATTTTCAATGGCGCGTTATAAGTAGTAAGTAGTTTTTAGAACGATTGGTATGGAGCGAAAATGGAATTCATAGTACTACGTACCTCCTTGGCGTATGGTTGTATGGTTTTTTTTGTGATGGAGGTTGTATGCGTTTATGTTGCGAGATGTTGAACCTGGTAGTTCTAGGGCAAATACTATGGTTTAGATTTAGATGCTGGTTTTCAGTAATGAAAATCGGAAGGGGAAACCCTTCCTTGATTAAAAAAACTACTACCTCCATTCTGGTTTACTAGTCCCCATCGTACTTTGGGTCAAAGTTTGTCCACAAATTTTACTTGTAAAATGTGAATGGAAAACGAGATTTTGTTATACCCAAACAAAAAAGGACTGGAGGGAGTGATTGCTCTGACACGGACGCGACCTCTCATAGCGCAGGCATTGAACTGGTGCGCCGGCCAAGAGGTCCGCACTCGCTGCAGGCCCGGCGGAGCACGCCTCCTCGCCGCGTGCAACCAGCTTAAGACTGCCCCGCCTGCCTTCATTGAATCCACGCGTGTGCCGGCAACACGTCCTTCCGCGAGCCGGCAGGCATTTTAGAACACAAAAAATGACTAAAATATAATTAATTTACGCATGGTCTTGACTTGTTGTGCTCGCACTGGTAGCAGGAACTAGTAGAGGATTTTCTTTATTTATAACTCTCCTGACATTTTTGTTGGCTTTGAAGTGAATCATGGTTGTGGACACTATGTATGAATGTGCAGATATCTGTGAACATGAGTTTGATGTGGAAGTTGAACTTGGAATGTCGGGCTTGCGCGTGAACTAGACCATGTCCAATGCTTCGTCTGTTATTGTTTGGAAAGTAATTGCTGTTATTACATGACCCGAAAAAAACATTTTGTGCCACATCAGTAGATGCACGGACATCACAACAGGCATGCTGACTGGATAAACATTTGAACCTAGCTATTATGAAGGAAATTTTGTATTGACAACAGTTTTAGATAGCAGGAGACGCCTAGCCTCCTCTGCCTCTGCTAGCTTATTTCTGGCTTCTTCCATCTCTTCTTTGGCTTGGGTGAAGAGAGCATCTGATTGCTCTTTTCGCTTCTTCAGGAACTCAGCTACATTCTCAAAGGCTGCTGCACGCTTTCTTTCAGCCTTTACTAATGCCACGAGGACACGAACAGCTGACGACTCCACCTGGCTTGTGTGTAATCCAGCATCATCTGGGAATTTGCACCTTGTGTCTAATCCAGCATCATTAGGGAACTGGAACCTTGTGTGTAATCCAGCCTCATTTTGGAAACATGATCTCGAGGTTGACCATACTTCCCTCCTCGCAGGAACTGCATCCTAACATGAAGTTACTTCTTTTTAGATAAATACTCAGAGCAACCTAGATCCATTTAGTAGAAGCCAGATAAACAGAACTCGGAGAAGTGAATTCAAAAGGAAAAAAATAAAAACAGACTACAAGGTGAGAACACCCACTTCCTACATCAAGCTCAAAATGAAAGCATTAGGACGATTAAGACTATTCTTATTACACATCGAAGAACACCACGCTTAAGAGAAACAAAAACTACAACATATACACATTGAAGAACACGAGGCTACACGAAAGTAATTGAAAGGGTGTTACTTACCAAAGCTCGTTTTACAGGTTCGGTGCAGCTCCTCTTTAACATGCCACACTCCTTGAAGATGTCCCGAATATCCCGTGTTTGGTCTTCATTGCTCCTCTGCATGTTCGCACTCGTGGTTTTAAAATCTCAACATGGCAAGAAAAATATACTACTAGTAATACTCGCGCATCTTGTGGGCAACATTAAAGCACTCGTCTGCCATGTTAGAGCATCTCCAACAGAATCGCAACGCGCGGCGCTTTAAAAAAGCGTTTACAGTGCTGAGATCAAGAAGTAGATACTAGAGAGTAGAGGATAGTTCTCAGCATAGATAGATAAAAAAAGATAATTCAACTACTCCTCGGTGATGTCCTCCTCCGACGTCTGACTGTAGGCGTGAAGGTACCGATCGTCGTCGGATTCCCAGGGCGACGCTGCTCCTAGCCTCATGTTGAATTGAGCGTCCGCTTTTCGCCTACGCTTGTCCTCGCGATAGGCGGCTCGCTCCGCCCTCCTCTTATCCCTTTCCGCCCTCCTTTGCGCGTAGAACTCGCGCTCGTTGATGATGTCCTGCGGGAAGTGTTGGCGCCACAGCGCCCTAAGCTGCGACAGAGGCGCGAGCTCCTGCGCCCGCTCCCGCGTCGGCACGTTGGGGAAGTTCAATGTTCTATGAGGCCACCAGAGGCGCCACACCACCGCGTCGTACGCGCGGGCGGCCTCGTTGGCGGTGTCAAAATTGCCGAGGCCGAGGCGCATCCCGCGGAACCGGATCTCGGCGGAGAAGCCGCCGGAGGGGCGCGCGCGGAAGCCGCGGTATCCCCAAGTTTCCCGGCGACGCGGTGGCATGCTGGCGCGGCGGCGGCGAGGCGAAAAAGAGCGGGGAGAGAGCGGTGGCGAGGCACAGAGCGGGGAGAGAGCGGTGGCGAGGCACAGAGCGGGGAGAGAGCGGTGGCAAGGCACAGAGCGGTGGGAGGGCATTGGACTTTATAAAGCGCGCCGGACGCCGCGCGCCAAAACTAGCGCACGCCCGGCCGCTTTTTCCCGCGCGCGCGATCCTTTCCCGACGTCTCTGCTATCTCTACTCTCTTCTCTACTAGCGCGATACGGGAGCGACGCACAATTACAAGCTGATATTCTGTTGGACAATGGAGGCTATAACCAATTACTTTTACGGGAACAATAGCACCTAGGAAATTTGAAGGGTAGGTATGAACAAAATTGGAACTGCACATGTACTGCTAAGTGATTCAATACACACATTACCAATCGAGGAGGCGAACGATGGTCGCGGCGGCCTCTGTGAGTCATGGTCAGCAACAGGAGTTAGTTCATTGTCCACGACGGTGGTACTTCTGCGCTTGGCGTCGGCTTCCGGGAAGCAGATCCGAGACCGTGGAAGACGATGCCGGGGAAGAGGCTCCATGTACGACGACGACGGTGGACCGGCTCCAGTGCGGTGTATGAGGTCATCGATGAGGTAGATGCGCTGTGGTGGACGAGTGCGCCGATGTAAAGGGGAGGAGCACGAAGGCTGCGGTGCCGTGGAGAAGTCTATTTTGCGGTGGGGGATAGAAAATGGGGAGTATTCAGGTGTACTACTCTGGGTGCCGGGGTGGGGTTGGCTGGGTAGGGTGAACCTGAAGTTACGAAAACAGCCCCCTACCAAGCGTCATCTGTAGGCCTGTTCCGAAGGCTATGATGGTAACTTCCCACTGCTCGAATCAGGGTCGCGGGAGATTTTCCCGCCGACCTCAAAATTTTGTGACACTGGACTCCCCGTGTGGCGTGTTGAGTGATTCGGCTAAGCAACTAGCGAGTAGTAGTAGTAAACTCTGCATATTAGGTTTGACCGAAGTCAAACTTCCTAAAGTTTGACCAAGTTTATAGAAAAATATAAACATTTACCATAACAAATATGTATGATGTGAAAGTACATACAATAATGAATCTAATGGTATTTATTTGTTAATATTTTTTGTTATAAGCTTTCTGAGAGTTTACAAAACTTGACTTTGACCAATGCTAATACGCGGACTTAAATAAAAACGGAGGGAGTACACATTTGTTTTCTTAGTTTGTAGTGAACTAATCATTTGTTGAAATTGTGAAATAAATATATTAGGCTATTGACTTCGAATGTAATGGTCTATACAATTCAATAGTTACAATCATTGTCGAATCCCAAGATGTATACAAGGTCTATAGTACTTCACAACATGCTCAAACTCACATAATCCCAGTCAAATGAGAATCTAAATGCATTTCATAGTTATTACTTTGTAGGATGCAACAAAAACAACCATAACTCTACATCAGCCATTATAGAAGCAACATTTTGACATATCCCAATGTGTGAATGAAACATGCAGAGAGAGCTTTTGAAGATGGAGCAGATAGGGCGGGAAAGATTGTATGTATGTGGACGAGAGAGTAGGAGACAAACCTAACGAGACAGAGAGAGAGAGATAGAGAGAGAAAGAGAGAGGAAGAAGTTAGGTCTGTGAGAAAGATGGATACATGTAATATACATGAGATGCGTGTGCATCTGGATTCTGTGTACGTGGAAGGAGAAGAGACAACATGTTTGATGAGAGAGCTGGAAAAACATGGACGAGAGGGGAAGGATCTCGTGGGTTGAGGGATTGACAATTTTGTGCGGGGGAGAGAGGGATTGGTAATTTTGCGCAAGAGAGAGAGAGAGAGGGTCGGGGGAGGAGTCAGTCAGCCATCGTCACATCACCCTGCTTCCAAATGACCCCGCATTCTCTAGCGCGGTGTGGTCGCCATCTTCGATCTGCTCGATGCCCTCTTTGAAGATTGAGGTGTTGTGCATGTTGGGGTGCAAAGAAGCACAAGCGAGAGTGGTCGCCGTATAACCTTGGATGGGGATGAATTGTGTGCTCGGGGGAGTGTGTGTGTGTGTTGTGCTGCGTGTGTCTCTGTGTGTGTGTGTGTGTGTGTCGGATATTGAGAGAAAACAAACCTAAGGAGAGAAATGGGTATTCACGAAGAGATTGTGCGGGCCTTGAGGTGGGCAGGGGCCGGGTGAGGGTGTCAAAATGTGCGCGTTGATGCATGTGTTGCATGCGACCGTGCGAGGGACGGACGAATCGAGAGAGATGGTTGTGTTACGGATGCTCCTCTCTCTGTCTCTCTCTCTCCCTCTCTCTCTCTCTCACACACACACACACACACAAGTAAACTAGAAGACCGTTCTCTCATGTATACACAACGTATCGGCATCTGTCTATGTCTCACTCATGCATGATCATTTGCACATTCACACCTCTCTATGTCTGTATTACACGCACACCGTCTCCACATTGCCCTTCCGCCACAACACACATATGGACACATACACACGTTCTCTCTCAGTCACACACACAAAATCAGTATTAAAAAAAACTAGGGCGCACCTAAAACGTCCAAATCCAAATAAACACGAACTGGAGCTAAATTCAAATATATGGAAATATTGCAGCGTCAAGAACTTTCACAGGAAAAAAAAGTTGAGTAATATTCGAGGATTGTTTTCACACACACAAAAAGGTTCGGTGGATGTCCTTCGAGCGCAACACGGTGACGCACCGTTCGATCGACCGCGCGGCCGCGGTTCACGCGCTTGCACAGGATTCCGTATCGCGGCTGTGGTACTAACTAATAAAAGCGCTGCCTAAGTCTAATGTTTACGTGTACTAGTACGGTTTTCTTTTAAGTTTGACCAACCTTATATATAAAACTAAAGTAAGCTCCCACACGCGCACTCATCAATATGCCGCCACCGCCGTTGCGCATGCCGGCGCCCGCCTGCTCCGGCCAACAATTTCTCGCCCATCACCGCCGTGTCGCTGCCATCCCTGTGCCATGAAGACGAAGGCTCGCCCGCTCACGTTGTCTGCAGTCCCTCCCCGCGATGCCGCCGCGCTGCCAATCACGCGAGCAGCTGGTGGAGCCGCGTCTATGCACGTAGCGTACGAAGAGGAGGACGAGCGCGTGCTCCAGCACGCCGGCGAGGAGGAACTAGCGTGTCATTGTCGTCTCCGCCCGCGCGGAGGAGGCGCGCATGGTGGCTGTCGCGGCGGAAGCCAGTCGCGCGCGCGTCGAGCCCGCAAACCGGGTGCGGACGCGGAATCTACCTTCGAGACCTTGAATGCCACGTGGATCCTGCAATCTGAAGGAGCAATTTGGGTCAGTCGACTCATGTGAGCCGTTTGATGCAACATGGATGGCTAGAAGGGCTTCTTCCACCTCTTCTGCCGTCTTCTTCCTTCGCTCCGTCGAACTTCTTTCACAAATCGACTGACCCAAATTATACTACTAGTACGAACGTATTAAGTACAGTAGGAACACGAAGATACGAGCAGTAGTACCAACTGCAAGAAGAACAGTAGTAAGACATAGTACTAGTACTACTGTATGTACTAAAGAGTTCAAATAACGAGAAAGAACATAAACATAGTTCTGCTGGGGCCTCAGCACAACACACCCTTGAAAATAAACTAAGCAACTAGTCCGCTAGACACTGCAGTAGAACCAGCATGAGCGACGGCACTGCCACCTACTTGGAGTCCGAGTCCACGTCCTCGACTTCGTCCTCGTCCCTCTTCCTCTTCCTCTTCGCCGACGCTTCTTTGCTTGAACCGGATACTGGGCTCTGCTTCTTCATCCAACCCTTGTAGATATTTAAACAAAGGTAGGCATCCATTGCTGCGTACAGGATGTGATCTTCATCTAATGTCTTCGACTCCCATGCATGATGAAACTCGTGATGAGGTTTCTTCAGTTTAGCGTACGAAGGATCAATCACGGCTGCTACCAGGGTCAGCATTGAAGGTTGAGAGGAGGACACCAGGCTTGCCTTCTGGAGATCGAAGGGCTGGCCTACAACGAGACCTATCCGACGCAGGACATCCCTGTCGTTCTTAGAGCCTACAGTAACAAATTTCACTCTTTTGTCCTTGAGGAAGTTCTTAAAATCCTGGCACTCAACGTCGGCATGGCATATGTGGTAGACCAAGCAAATGTTATGTACGCAAACCTGGATCACGGCGGGCTTCTTCCTCTCTTCCTCCTTTAGATCCTTCTCTCGTCCCAGGACTGTGGTGTACTCAACATCTAGCCCAGCGACCCACTCATCCGTTGAACTGTTGAACATGCGTAGGAAGCGAGCAAGCCATGCTTTCACCGTCTCGGATCCACGTGTGTAGATGACGATGAACTGATCGCCGGTGATGGATCTAACCTGGTACTCAGCGGCGACCATGGAGATTTGGGAGGCCATGGATTTTGGAGGAGGGTTAGGAGCAGTTGAACTGTTGTACCCCGCAAAAAAAACTGGGAGCGAACTAATGTGAAAGGACGGGACGAGTGGGAGCGAACTGTTGTAAGGTAGAAGACGGGGACGAGTAGGGCGTGCGAACGGCGTGGGGTTACTGGCTTGCCCGGTGGATAAACGGCTGCAAGCCCCCAAAGAGTTCTCGAGAACTATGCGGGACCCACTAGATGTCATGTCTACTAGACCCATATCATAGGCCTGACGGTATAGCTTCTGCCTTTTCGCACGCCATGCCGGCGCGTGGATGTAACTTCACTTAATTCCGTCAAACGTCGCGCCTCCCACGACCTTCGCCTCCCTCGCGCGGTCGCACCCTTTGAGACTTCGACCGGCTATAAATGAGCATTTTTTTGCCTACTCCGCATGCATGATACTCCCTCTGGTCCTTTTTACTCCCGTCAACCGTTTGCAAAGTGTTTGACCAAATTTATACTTTTTTTGAACACCACCTTATATTAATTAACCAGCCACACCAGTACACTCATTCAATACAATATTCACCACACAAGGCGGTACGTTATTTACAAGAATACCATCTAATCTATTGTCAAAGCTATACTTAGCGATTAAGTGTGCCACCTTATTGGCCGAACGGCTAATCTTTGACAATTGAAGATTGTTGATCAACTTCGAGATGCTCAACGCTTTCATCTTCAGGTCACACATAGCAGACCTGTCATAGTCCCCTGATGCAAGAGACGCTACCACAAAAGCGCAATCAGTCTCTAAAATTATAGGATTATGAAGAGAAATACCTATGTAGAGACCGGCAATGCAAGCTCTAAGCTCCGCTTCCTCCACGCTTTGACAGGCATCAATGAAGACCAAATTTATACTAAAAATATCAATATCTACAATACTGATTATAATGAGTATAAGAACTACGCTTTATAATGAGTGTAAAAATATTGATTTGACATTGTGAATGTTGACACATTTTTCTATAAGTCTGGTGAAAGTAGAGGTACATTGACTTCAGACAAAACTTAAATGCACAATGCAGACTAGTTCCTCCGTCCAGGTGCGTGCCATGTCCTATCTTGTCATCACAACAAGGTTAGCTATTAGGATGGCCATAGTGGGGGTAACATAAGTAGTATCATGCACTTGGGACTCGCAAACATGCTAATGTGGTAGGCAATTAAAGAAGAGAGAGATGGTTATAGTAACATAGGTAGATACCGTAACATAATAAATGTGATGGTACTATGTGTCATGCATGGCAATAAATGAGACCACCTATGATACTAATCTATGATACTATGCACTATAGAGGTAGTAACATAGACTAGTAACATATGCATGTTACTAGTCTAAGTTACTCCCCACTATGACCAACCTTAGAGTACCACTACCTCCCTTCTAGTTTAAAGGGCTCGATTCAAAAAATTCACCTACTCTTAGCAAGATAGTAGAGGCGGTGGAATAGTTTTTGAAGTCTGCAAAAGTACTCAACTAGTGTTGTCGTTCTTCACAAAAAAATGTGTTTACCAATGCATGCATGAACACTAGTTACTCTAACCCCCCTCTCTTCTTTAATTCTTTGCCACATCAGCATGTTTGCTACTCCCGTGTGCATGATACCAGCTAAGATACCATCATTATGGCCAGCCTTAATCATCGCATGCAATAATTTAGTGCACCTTGAAATATGAACATGTGTGGGGCGTGTATGTTTTTAATGACTTGAGACTATACCTAGCCCGGCATGCAAGATGACTTATTATGCACCGTTCCCCATACCTGCAGGAAGCCCGTTCGTCTCCAAATCTTTTCCTCTCCATGTGTGGAAACAATATGCCTGCCAAACTCTCCTTCTCCCTCCGGCGGTCCCACCGCTCCACGCCGTGTGAAAAAATCTGCATGCATGACTCTCCTCCCCCCACGCTCGTCCAATCCGTTGTGACCAGCAATATTTCCACCCCTTCGCTCCCCCGTAATTTACTCCAACAAATATGCCCACGTAGTTGTTACTTAACTGCAGGTGCATTGGGTCACTGACATATGGGCCCAACAGGGGTCTGGCCCACATGTCAGTGACGCAACTGGACCTACAGTTAAGTCAGTGCAGCTCAGTCCATATCTTACGTAGGTGTGCCATTGCTCGCTATAAATACTGCGCCTCCCACGACATCGCTATCTCCTCCCCCTCACGTTCACGTTCATCGCTATCTCCTCCCCCTCCCTCTCACGTCGACCACCATGGCATCGCCCCTCCCAAGCCCTAGGAGCCCCTCGCTGCACCGCGCGGACGGTCACGTGTCATCGTTCCGTTCCTCGCCGCCACTAGTCGAGGAGGACGCGTCGGTGTTCCGCTCCTCGCTGCTACGCGACGCGTCGCCGTTCCGTTCCTCGCTGCCACTAGTCGAGGAGGACGCGTCGGTGTTCCGCTCCTCGCCGCGATGCGACGCGTCGCCGTTCCGTTCCTCGCCACCACTAGTCGAGGAGGACGCGTCGGTGTTTCGCTCCTCGCCGCGACGCGTCGAGGTGGACGCATCGGCGTTCCCAATCTCGCCAGTACGCGCGCCGGAGGACGCGTCGGCTCCCCGCTATGAGGAGAACGCCGCGCCGCCCGCCGAGCCCCCCAGCCTTGAGGAGCTTTGGAAAGAAATGGATGTCGCCTTGTGGGAGGCTTTGCCTCCAGCAGAGCGCGCCAAAATAGAGGCGGAGAAGAAGGCCGAGGAAGAGAAGCGCACCGCGGAACAAGCTGCCTGGGAGGCCTATGTCGCGTCCGAGAGAGTCAGGCAATTGGCTCTTTGGTAGAAGGCTCGTGCGAGGGCCGTGAGGGTGGCGGAGGACGCCCGTGCCGACGCCCTGAGTGCAGCCGGGCCCAAGCGCCTCATCTACGCTTGGCGGTACGTGGACTGGGTGCACGCTTCCAGCGAGGAGGAGTACCTGTTGGCGCCGGAGCACCACACCGGTGAGATCGCGCTCGCCCACCGGCAAGCCGCCAATCAGCACCTCGCGAGTTGCGAGGCTGAGGAAGAGGCGTTGTGTCGGCGCGCTGGGAAACGGCCGCGCACCAGGGCACTCGTGGCGCGCCGCAAGCGCTCCTGCGAGCGTCGTGGCTTTTAGGAGGAGTATAATTTTTGTTTCGTAAGGCGATCTCATTAGTTTTGGGACGCAAATGATAAATCCCGAACGTTCAGGAATTTTTAGCGTCCTTAATTAAGTATGTAAAAGGGAAAGTTTGGAAACCTTGTGTATTCGTACGCATTTTGCAAGTACGTGCATATAGCACAAACTTTACTATATACTATCGCACTACACGTCTCTCTCGATATATGCTTGCAGAATGTGCTATTCCCTCCGCCCAGGTCAATAAGTCATCTTTGGTTGTGCACCGTGACCAAGAAGGAGGGAAGACTTATACACCTAGACGGAGGGAGTACTACTATTACTTATGTACGTGCAAATGCACGTTTTAACATCACGATGCGGTTTTTGTAAAAGTAGAAAAACAACACTAGTCAAGCTTGTGAAACGATTCAATGCAAAACAAATGCAAAAATGTTCATTTGATTGTTTACTTTTAGCTTCCTTCTCTGTGGTTATTTCTCTGTCGTACTTTGTACGGAGTATCTCACTGGTTGGAAAGGCATGCAAATTCCCAAACCGCTTCCTACACCCTGTATCGAATTTTTTGCCTAACAAGTTGTGTCGTGCAATTGGAATTCCAACTTGAGTACTACTAGTGGGAGTACCAGGGGCCAGTTCTTTTAGGCTTCTAGATTAGTAATCCCATAGCTACTACCTCCGTCCTGGTTTATTGGTCCCCATTGTAATCTGTGTCAAATTTTGATCATAAATTTAACTAATGAAATGTTAGTGCATGTCACATGCACTACTCCATCCGTCTAGGTGAGTAAGTCATCTTAGGCTGTGCACCGTGACCAAGGAGGAGGAGAAAACGAGAAACGTTAATGTTTATTTGCTAATTAATAGTATTGCATGAAATGAACTAACCACTGCATGTCGTGTTTGATATCTCAAGTCATTAAAAGCATGCACACTCTTTATCTCTTATTGGTTGATATGTCAAGAAACAAGAAACGAGGTACGGAGTAGAAGTTAATGCACCGCGCCTAAGTGTTTTGGGATTATTTGGTTTTCGTAAGATGACTTACACACCTAGACGGAGGGATTACAATGGTGAGGAATAAACCAGTTAAATCTTTGGTCAAAATTTAGCACAAATTAGAATGGTGAGGAATAAACCAAGACGGAGTAGTAGTTTAGAAGCCCAAATAAATGAGTGAGGCGCCTTATTGTTACTCTCCACTGTGACTAGTCTTGTGGGAAAAGCTGGGGAAGCCGCCGAAAGAACTGGCCCTAGGAGTAGTAGCTAGGGATCGAGTGTGCGAGATGAACCGGAGAAAGTAAATGCAGAGAGATGAAATGCAAAAAAGACGGAGGGATGTGATGGTTGCTTGTCCGTTTATTTTACCAGGCCACTTATTACTGGGAGTGGTTGGGTTTTGTGATATGACGGCTTTACTGCCGCGCCACGAGCGGGGTGAGAGGTGAGACTCCTGTGCAGTGCCGCCCTCTACACTTGTACTACATCGGTCGTGGTTTATTAGTCCCCCATTGAATTTGACTGAAGATTTAACTAACAAAATGTTAGTGCATGTCAACAAAAACTATATCGTTGGATTCGTATTTGAACATAGTTTTGAATGATATAATTTTAGGTGACATGCATTAGCATTTATCGTATTATATGTAATGTTAGTTCAATTTTTGGTCGTACTAATCTATAGTAGTAAGGTGCCCGTGCGTTGCACCGTAGAGTGAAATGCATTGATCGGGGAGTTGTTTATTTTGACAAAGGATGTGGGGGTCATCTCATGTGTAACGGGTATCGATAGGTTTCTTCGGATATTATTTCATCTCTAGAGCTCACAAACATCCGGGTGAAATAGATAAAAAGGTATCTTTTGCAAACAAAAGCGTTCAACTGTTCAACCTGCATCCAAAACTTGTGAAGAAATAACACTTATTGTGCTTTGCAAGAAATTATCTTTAAGAATTAGTTTTTGAGTATCGATTGTTATACATGTTGGCTACAGATGACATGGCACTTTCTTATAGTCAACAGTTGGCTATACTATTAAGTAATATTAACCATGCCCTTATACACCTAGACGGAGGGATTAAATCAGGATGACTTGCAAGCGGGCAGAGGAGATGTAAGAAATGGTTCATCGTAAGTCTTTCACCAGTACTGTAGTAAAAATTCATACATGGAAGATTCTAGACCAAACCATAAACGGATACACTTTTATTCATGCGCGATACTCCAATAGAGCAAGATCCTGCATGGAAGTCTCCACATGCTTAGACAGCGGATTACATTGAGCGAAGACTAATGATCAACATTTAACTTGATAATGAGTATGTCCAGGTGAACATCCTTGGAGTCCCCGTGCACCGCGTCGGCGGGTAAAGGATGCCATGGGTTTTCCAAGTCCACATTGGTGGGATAGTCCCAGCTCCCCAGAGTACAAGTTCGTTCAATGAGGCCGGTGTCGCCGCCCACGCGACCCGGAGGGGTAGTAACACTGACCACGCACCCGTACATTGGCCTCGTGTCAGTGTCAGCGTTAGCGGTGTCGCCCCTGACGCACATTACAGAGACGGGGCGGCGGCCTGCGCAGGCCTCGCCGGTGCCCACGATCATGAGGAAGACGCTGCCGTCCTCCTCCGAGACTAGCAGGCGGCGGTGATCCTCCAGCGACTCCGGCATGGTGAACGGGTAGCACGTATCGTACTTGATGTTCTCCGCCCAAGGGCCAGCAGTGACCGCTGCACGCATCCGTGAGGTGATGCACCATGTCCGCCGGCGAGCCACAAAACGGCATCGGGCACTCATAGTAGTGGACGAAGGGCTCCTTGGAGGCATCGACCAGGCCGTCCATGAAATGGGAGTGGCTGTAGGGGATGTTGCGCCAGTTGAATATATGAGCAAGTTACTACGAGATTTAATCCGAATAAGCACAAAATAAATCATGACGGCTATAACAGAGATGAAACTAATCATGTGGACTAGCATAGTAGTAGGATACAAAGTAGAAACATGAATTCTACCACGATTTCGAACAGGAAGGACAGAAACACATACGGTGCAACGGGAGCAGCACCGTTGGCGTTGAGGTTGTCGCCCATGTCCAAACACCACGTAGACACGGTCTTTGAGCACGGTTCGTAGTCGTTCCACGCTCGGGCATTGAAGTTTGTAACTATTTTAGATTAGAATATATTACTCCACCGGTGCTAGTAGTAGAGCAGAGTCCTACTCTACTACTCTACTCAAGCAAGTTAGGGCATAGCACTGTAGGGAGTACCAGTACTGTGATCACTCAAGCAAGTTGTGTGGCATCGACATGACCCTACGCTGTTGGTATGTGTCTCGTAAGTCAAGCGGCATGTTGTAGTCATCATCACCTGTCCACTTCCCACAGCACATATTCGCTTCTCCATCTTTGTCCGCACATAATCTCGTCCAATCTTCCATCCCCGCTAAGGCGCCTCCCCCCTCGTCCGAAACCCAAGCACTAACAATGGCAGAACCGAGCAGCGTCCGCCAAAAGAGTGGCTGGAATTCGCTCCCCACAAAGGTAATCAAGCTCATTGTTTCGCGTGTGGACAATCTCAGTACCATGCCGCTCGCCGCGTGCTCGTCGGGGCTGTACCGTTTACTCAAAGCCCTCAGGCCGGAGCTTTTTAAGCCAGCTCCTTGCTTGCTGATGCCGCCTGATCTTCAGAAACAGCGTGTCACGCAGCATAACGATCGTAGGGTGGCGAGCATCAACCCCCTTGACTGGGATCCGATCCCCGTCAGCCTCAACTACATTAACGGTATGTTGGGTCGGCATGAACACGTCTTGGATGGTGCTCGTCAACGGTCGCGGCAGCTGGATGCTCGTGGAGGTCTACACCCGGCGATTGATCCCCTTCCTTCGATTAACACTGCACTGCTTTGGCACCGCGGCCCAGAATACTCAGAATCTTACAGTAGCCAACATGATACCAAGTTTGATTTGCTCAAGGTTATAATCTGCCAAGTGCCCACAAGATCTGCGAATTATAAAGACTTCAGGCTAATTGCGTTCTTCAACCGCGGTCTCGCCTATCTGACAGGTCACTGCGGTAAGTGGATAAATCTGCACGTCCATCGCAGGATCATACATCCTCCATGGTTCTCTGGTGCCATTGAACACAAGGGCTTCATTTACGCTGTCAACTCCTTCTATGGCTGGACGTATTGTCGGCCTACTCCAGTCATCGCTACAAACGGCTGTTACAGCAGTATGTTACTTTCCTATGATATCATGATGGCTTGCTTATATTACTGTCAACATTTGCTGAAAAAATATTCATGCTCATAACATGCTGTTCTTAAGATTGACTAAATCAAGAGCCCTTTTTTATTTGACTCCAACTTGATATGATGTTGTAGGCCGCCTGGTGTCCCTACCCTTCCTAATCCCAGACCTTTCAAAGAAAAGCGGCATGGCAGTTGCAGGTGGTTCCTGGCTCGATCAGACGACGGCGAAAGATTGATGATCGTTCGCACGTACCGGACGTGTTGTTTCGCGGAATACAATCACAGTCACTGCAAGGTCTTTGAGCAGGATCCCAGCTTCTCTGGGCCTTCAGGAATTTTTGACTGGAGGCTGGTAAGTAGCCTTGGTACACGCTCTCTGTTTGTCGGACTGAATTATCCGATTAACCAGGAGATAACCGACGGCAAGGATCATGATGGCAGCGCGGTTTCGTTCATCAGGCAAAACTGTGTGTACACAGCGTACCATGCGTCTCTGCATGCACCATACCCTGATATGTGCCGCCACGCTCTGCAGCCCAAAGTAGGAGAGAGGGTCGCAAGTATCAGACTTCGACCTGCTGGCTGGAGTTTCCCCCGTCAGGCACCCATCTGGTTCAAGCCGTCAGCCAATCTCCACAGCTTAATAAATAGTAACGTCTAACTGAGCCAGTTAGTTAGATGCGTACACTTGGTGTAGTAGGATCTTTATTTAGTTTGATGCATACACTTGTTCTTTTTTGGTAGCCCTTTTGTAATGATGGCTGATGTTTGGTTTGGAAGAGAGAGCTGCGTCTTCACTCTTCTGGCCTGCTTACTGCTTCTGTTGCACCCCCAGCCCTGGTTGCTGCTGCTGCTGTTTTCAATGTACAATCAGTAGTATATTTCGTCTGTTGGTTGAATAAATGTGTTGTTAGAACGACAAACACAATGTTTTGGAAGTCGTTGCACGGTTCGATCCTTTAGTGCCCCGTACCGTACGTAGCGCATACTATTTTTCGTACGGAACACATTTTCCACTTGTTGATAACATGCAGCCCACTGATGAAGGCCCAATAGAGAAGCCCATAATTAACTGGAAGGGAGGCTCTCACATGAATCCGGCCCAGGTACATGCTCATGGTCCCCTAAACATAAATAAGTAAATAAATAAATAAAGCTAAATGCTCATGCACCAGTTCTTTGGGAAAATAGGTAGCCCAGTATTTCTTTTTGAAGAATACCCAAGCTAGGCCTATTTGTTTTCTCCGAATTACTGGGCTGCAAATCTTTCAAGACGAGGAGGGATGCATTCCGGCCTGGCTTAAGAGTATGGTCAATGTCTGTTAAAAGTAATATCAAAAGGGGTTGAAAATTCCAAAAAAATTATAGCAAATGGGATATAAGTTTCTTTTTTGTTTTTGTTCTTCACTGATATCTTATACGTATTTCATTGGATTTAACATGACATAGTACTAATTTATTTTTAAATTTGTTTTAGTATGGCTATTAATTTTTGGATTAAGAATATTTCGTTCCCCAGCAAAAATTTGCGAATTTTCAAAATTTCCCACATATTTAGTTAATTTTTTGACCCTGGTACTGACCAGAAAATGGCCAGCAATTCTAAAAATGGAAAACGGGCTGCAATAAATTCCATATGAATTAGAAAATGAGTAAAAATTATAAAAATAATAGCAAATGGGCTGTACACGCCACAGATTTCGAGGCTGACTTGTTTACGCAAGGCTTTGTCAGTGAACACACGATTCTAGCAGCAGTGACTGTTGGATGTCCATCCAACGGCCGACGTGCTTCTTCAATCTCTGATCTTCCTGCTCCAGCCGCCTAAACTAGCGCCGGCGGGACTGCCTGCTCCCTCCTCTTGTGGCCCGCTGTGATGCCGCGCAGGCTTCCCCGGCCCACCCTACTCCCTCCGCTGGCCTGGCCGCACGCAATCAACTGCCTCCTTATTACGCGAAAAAATGATTCCTCCCACTGACATCTGGGGCGCACCGGTTGGGAGGCTGACCTGTGGGCCTACTAAGTTGACGCGTACGCAGGGCTTGTCAACTTAGTCAACAAACGATTCTAGCAGCAGTAACCGTTGGATTTGAATCGAACGGTCCTGCTGCTTCTTCAATCGCTGCTCTTCTTGCACCAGCCGCCCAAACCAGCGCCGGGGAGACCGCCTGCTCCTGCCTCCAGTGGCCGGCTGTGCTGCCGTTGAGGCCTCATCGCCCCCTACTACTCCCACCGCTAGCCAGGCCCTGCGGCGACGGCAGCCTCACACCGCAGCCGAACCAGTGAACCCTCGTACTCCTCTCCGCGTGGGCATCCACTGCCGCGTCTTCCCCGGCTCCGCGTCGTCCCCTTCCTAGGCCTCGCCGTCGTCCACCGCCTTGGTGCTCTCGGCGCGGCGTGGTCAACGTGGTCAACGACATTCCATCGGAAGAGTACTGTACGTGGAGAGGCTGACAGCTGGGTCCACGGCCACAGCCCAGTTTTTTTGTGATTTGCCAAGTAAGTCGCTTTGTCAGGCCTGTTGGGCTGCAAATCTTTCAAGACGAGGAGAGCTTTCATTCGGCTGGCCGAGAAAATGGCCCATCAGTAATGAGAAATGGGCTGTACATTTTTAAAACACATCAAACCGGCAATTAGTTTCAAATATCTTTTTTTCATTTCGAGATTTTAAATTACATTAATTTTTATGCGTGGAGAATTTGTTGGATTTTATATTGATATACATTTATTTTTAAAATCAGTTTGAATGTGAGTCGAAATTTCGGGATTAAAAACAGTTCGGACCGCACCGAAATATGCAAAATTTCGTATAATTTTTTAACCGTGGCCACAATATGGGCTGTAATGCTAACAAAAAGAATATGGGCTCCAAAAAAACCTTAATAATTAGCAAATGGGCTGTAAATTATTAGAAATAATGGCAGATGGGTTGTATGCTGTTTTCCACAGATTTGAGGCTTTCCTAAAAAAAGGTTGACGCACAAGCAGTGACTGTTGGATGGCCATCCAACGGCCGTCGTGCTTCTTCAATCTCTGCTCTTCCTGCTCCAGCCGCTCAAACAAGCGCCGGCGGGACTGCCTGCTCCCTCCTCCCCGCGGCCGGCTCTGCTGCCGCGCAGGCCTCACCGCCCCACCGTACTCCCATCGCTGGCCTAGCCATCCCTCTACTCACCCACACCTGCTGTTATTCTCCGGCGACGGCAGACGAACCAGTAAACCCTCGTACAGTCGTACTCCCCTCCGCGTGGGAAACAACTGCCGAGTCTTCCCTGCCTCCGTGTCGTTCCCTTCCTAGGCCTCGCCGTCGTCCACCGCCCTGGTGCTCTCGGCGCGGCCTGGTCAACGTGGTCAACGACCGACATGCATCTGAAGTGGACTGTACGTGGAGAGGCCGACAGCTGGGTCCACGGCCGCACGCAAGGAAATGCCTCCTTATTACGCGCAAAATAATGATTCCTCCACCTGACATCAGGGACCCACCGAAAGGGCCTCTGTATTTCGCGAAAAAAACGTTACCGCCGCTGACAGCTCGGACCCACCAGCTATATCTTCGCACGCAAGGAAGTGCCTCCTTATTACGCACAAAAAAATGAATACTCCCCCTGTTAGCTGGGACCCAGTATAGTGGCAGGCTGACTTGTGGGCCTACTAAGTTGACGGGGACGGAGGGCTTTGTCAACTTAGTCAATATGCACGATTCTAGCTCCAGTGACCGTACGATGTCCATCCAACGGCCGTAGTGCTTCTTCAACCTCTGGTCTTCTTGCTCCAGCCGCCCAAACCAGCGCCGGTCGTGCCTCGTGCTCCTGCCTCCCGTGGCCGGCTGCGATGCGGCGGAGGCCTCACCGCCCCCTACTACTCCCACCGCTGGCCAGGCCATCCCTCTACTCACCCACACCCCCTGTTATTCTGCGGCGACGGCAGCCTCACACCGCAGCGAACCAGTGAACCCTCGTACTCCTCTACGCGTGGGCATCCACTGCCGCGTCTTCCCCGGCTCCGCGTCGTCCCCTTCCTAGGCCTCGCCGTCGTCCACCGCCCTGGTGCTCTCGGCGCGGCGTGGTCAACGTGGTCAAGGAACGGCTTCCATCGGACGTGGACTGTACGTGGAGAGGCTCACTGCTGGGTCCACGGCCGCAGCAAGGAAGAGCTTCCTTATTACATGCAAAATAATTATTCCTCCACCTGACAGCGGGGACCCACCGGACGGGCCACCGTATTTCGTGAAAAAAACGTTTCCCCCCTGACTGCTGGGACCCACCAGCTACATCTTCGCACGCAAGGAAGTGCCTGACAGTCGGGACCCACCTGGTCGAAGCGTACGTAGCGTTGTCATTCTGGTCGCGAACGTGTACTTACATATATACCGGTGGATGTAGAGGCGCGCACGTGTCGTAGTAGAGGCGCGCACGTAGCATGTACACGTACGTACAGCGGCCAGGGTGCAAGAAAGAAAATACGGCCACGTATGTGTACATACGGGCGGGGTCTCGAACGCCTACTCGCGCATACGTACGACCAGGGCTCGTGTACATGGCTGGTTTGGAACGGAGAAACAGCATCGTCGTCGTGTTCATGGAGAGGCAACGGAATGCGTCGTGTTCATGGGGAGGCAACAGAATGCGTCGTGTTCATCGGGAGGCAACAGAACGCGTGGGAGCCAACCGGCTGGGTCGGAACGGAATGCGTGGTCGTGTTCATCGGGAGGGCTTGGACGGAACAGGCGATGGAAACGAGGCCTGGCGTACCGCAAAATGGAGGAAACGGACCTCCTACGTTCGGAACGGGGTCCTGTTGATCGGGAAGGGTGTGGCGTACTGCAAAACGGAGATACGGACCTCCTACGGTCGAAACGGGGGTCCTGTTGATCGGGAGGGGTGTGGCGTACCGCAAAACGGACGAAACGGACCTCCTACGGTCGAAACGGGGGTCCTGTTGATCGGGAGGGGTGTGGCGTACCGCAAAACGGACGAAACGGACCTCCTACGGTCGAAACGGGGGTCCTGTTCATCGGGAGGGGTGTGGCGTACCGCAAAACGGGACTCCACGGGATACTGTTCATCTCCACCGTCGACCTCCTCCAGCCTCCACGGGCTACCGTCGACCTCCTCCAGCCTCCACGGGCTCCTGTTCATCCAGCCTCCACCGCGCGCTACTCCACCGGCTACTGTTCAACCACCCCTCCACGGGCACCCCTCCACCGTCTACTGTTCATCCAGCCCTCCACACCACGGGGTCCTGTTCAACCACCCCTCCACGGGCACCCTCCACCGTCTACTGTTCATCCAGCCCTCCACACCACGGGGTCCTGTTCATCCAGAGGCAACGCCACCGCTCACTGTTCATCCAACCCCCCCGCAACGCTCACTGTTCATCCAATCGATCGGCTTCAGTTAGCAGCAGTAGCGAAGGAATCGCTCGATCGGGTTCAGTTAACAGCCATCGATCGATCGCTCGGGTTCAGTAACGCGTAGCCTGCAGTGCAATCGCTCGAGTTTAGTTAGAGCCCAACGCCTCGCTCGGGTTCAGTTAGAGCCAACGCCTCGCACACACGCGCGTACGTGTACGAGAGAAACGCGCATCGCTCGGCTACCGACCTCCCACCGTAACCGGGAACTCCCCGAAATTTTCCTCCCCCTCACTTCTACCACGGTTTTTCCGTCATGGACGGCCCAAAGAATGTCATGCAGCTGCGTCTCCGGCCCGCCCAGGACGAAAAGCCCATTTTCTGTCATGATTTTTTGTCATAGAAGTAGGAGCCCACCACATCTATGATGATAGCGGGTTTTTTCACCATTATCGTCATAGAAGTGTCATATGTATGACAGGAAAAAAATTCGTTCGGCCCAAAATGTCACGGATGTGTCTTTTTTTTGTAGTGATATCTCGGAATGGCTATGGAAATGCCATAATAGGTAGGTATGGTGGCTGTTTTGAGGAAGATATAAGGAGTCTTATGTGTGATAGAGCGTATCATATCACGGGGTTTGGATGCACCGGCGAAGTTTTCACCAACACTCATGGTGAGAAAGGGCAATGCACGGTACCGAAGAGGCTAGCAATGATGGAAGGGTGAGAGTACGTATAATCCATGGACTCAACATTATTCATAAAGAACTCACATACTTATTGCAAAAATCTACAAGTCATCAAAACTAAGCACTACGTGCATGCTCCTAGAGGGATAGATTGGTAGGAAAACACCATCGCTCGTCCCCGACCGCCACTCATAAGGAAAGCAATCAAAGAACACCCCATGCTTCAAATTTGTCACACAACGTTTACCATATGTGCATGCTACGGGACTTGCAATCCTCAACACAAGTATTTCTCAATTCCAGTATTACCCAAATAGCATGACTCTAACATTACCACCTTTATATCTTAGAACAACTATCAAGTATCAAACTTCTCATAGTATTTAATGCACTCTATTTGAAAGTTTTTATTATACCCATCTTGGATGCCTATCATGTTAGGACTAATTTTATAACCAAAGAAAATTACCATGCTGTTCTAAAATACTCTCAAAATAATATAAGTGAAGCATGAGAGATCAATAATTTCTATAAAACCACCACCGTGCTCTAAAAAGGTATAAGTGAAGCACTAGAGCAAAATTATATAGCTCAAAAGATATAAGTGAAGCACATAGAGTATTCTAATAAATTCAGATTCATGTGTGTCCCTCCCAAAAGGTGTGTACATCAAGTATGATTGTGGTAAACTAAAAAGCAAAGACTCAAATCATACAAGATGCTCCAAGCAAAACACATATCATGTGGTGAATAAAAATATAGCCTCAAGTAAAGTTACCGATAGACGAAGACGAAAGAGGGGATGCCTTCCGGGGCATCCCCAAGCTTAGGCTTTTGGTTGTACTTGAATTTTACCTTGGGGTGCCTTGGTCATCCCCAAGCTTAGGCTCTTGCCACTCCTTGTTCCAAAATCCATCAAATCTTTACCCAAAAACTTGAAAACTTCACAACACAAAACTCAAACAGAAAATCTCATGAGCTCCGTTAGTATAAGAAAACAAATCACCACCTTAAGGTAATGTAATTAAATAATTATTTATTTCTATTGGTGTTAAACCTACTGTATTCCAACTTCTCTATGGTTCATACCCCCCGGTACTAGCCATAGATTCATCAAAATAAGCAAACAACACACGAAAAACAGAATCTGTCAAAAACAGAACAGTCTGTAGTAATCTGTATCAAACGTATACTTCTGTAACTCCAAAAATTCTGAAATAAATTGGTGAACTTGAGTAGTTTGTCTATTAATCATATGAAAAAATAATCAACCTAAAAGAACTCTCCGGTAAAAAATGGCATCTAATCTCGTGAGCGCAAAAGTTTCTGTTTTTCACAGCAAGATCGCAAAGACTTCACCCAAGTCTTCCCAAAGGTTCTACTTGGCACAAACACTAATTAAAACATAAAACCACATATAAACAGATGCTAGATGAATTATTTATTAATAAACAGAAACAAAAATCAAGGAACAAAAATAAAATTGGGTTGCCTCCCAACAAGCGCTATCGTTTAACGCCCCTAGCTAGGCATAAAAACAAGAATAGATGTAGGTATTGTCATCTTTGGTATGCAATCCATAAGTAGCTCTCATAATAGATTCATAAAGCAATTTAATTTTCTTCCTAGGAAAGTGTTCCATGCCTTTCCTTAACGGAAATTGGAATCTAATATTTCCTTCTTTCATATCAATAATTGCACCAATCATTCTAAGGAAAGGTCTGCCAAGAATAATAGGACATGAAGGATTGCAATCTATATCAAGAACAATCAAATCTACGGGCACATAATTCCTATTTTCAACAATGGGACCATCATTAATTCTTCCCATAGGTTTCTTAATGGTGGAATCCGCAAGATACAAATTTAAAGAACAATCATCAAATTCACGGAAAAATAGCACATCACACAAAGTTTTTGGAATCGTGGAAACACTAGCACCCAAATCACATAAAGCATAGCATTCATGATTTTTAATCTTAATTTTAATAGTAGGTTCCCACTCATCATAAAGTTTTCTAGGGATAGAAACTTCTAATCCAAGCTTTTCTTCATAGGATTGCATTAAAGCATCAACGATATGTTTGGTAAAAGCTTTATTTTGATTATAAGCATGAGGAGAATTTAACACGGATTGCAACAAGGAAATACAATATATCAAAGAACAATTATCATAATTAAATCCCTTGAAATCCAAAATAGTGGGTTCATTGCTATGTAAAGTTTTGACCTCTTCAATCCCACTTTTACCAAATTTTGCATCAAGATCTAAAAACTCCGAATCATTGGGACGCCTTTTAACTAAAGTTGACTCATCTCCAGTCCCATATTTATCAAGATTCATATTGGAAAACAAAGATTTAATAGGATACACATCAATCACTTTTAGATCTTCATCATTATTATCATGAAAACTAGAAGAACACGCTTTCACAAAGCAATCTTTTTTAGCACGCATCCTAGCGATTTAATTCTTTGCACTCATCAATGGAAATTATCATGGCTTTGAGAGACTCATTGATATCATGCTTAGGTGGAATAGATCTAAGTTTCAAAGAATCAACATCAAGAGAAATTCTATCCACGTTCCTAGCCAACTCATCAATCTTAGGCAATTTTTCTTCAAGCAAAGCATTGAAATTCTTTTGCAAATTCATAAATTCTTTAACACTAGTCACAAAATTAGAGGGCATCTTATTAAAATTTCCATAAGAGTTGTTGTAGGAATTACCATAATTATTAGAGGAATTACTAGGGAACGGCCTAGAATTAAAGTTTCCTTTATACGCGTTATTACCAAAGTTGTTCCTTCCAACAAAATTCACATCCATGGATTCATTATTATTCTCAATCAAAGTGGACAAAGGCATATCATTAGGGTCAGAAGAAACACTCTTATTAGCAAACAATTTCATAAGTTCATCCATCTTTCCACTCAAAACATTAATCTCTTCAATCGCATGAACCTTTTTACTGGTGGATCTTTCGGTGTGCCATTGAGAATAATTAACCATAATATTATCTAGGATTTTAGTAGCTTCTCCTAAAGTTATTTCCATAAAAGTGCCTCCCGCGGGCGAATCTAAAAGATTTCTAGAAGCAAAATTCAATCCGGCATAAATTTTTTGTATAATCATCCATAAATTCAAACCATGTGTAGGGCAATTACGTATCATTAATTTCATCCTCTCCCAAGCTTGTGCAACATGCTCATGCTCAAGTTGCTTAAAATTCATAATATCGTTTCTAAGAGAGATGGTCTTAGCGGGAGGAAAATACTTACGGCAAAACTAGGATAAAGTTGAGCCAAAAGGTCCCGATTCAAGATAAATTCATGAGGAAACTTGCGATATTGAGGGGATAAATACCAACTAATCAAGAGACATGAGACAATCCAGAGATAAAAGCATCTTTGCACTTATTCCATGAATCAATACTATTTTTAGGCAAAGAAGAGAACCAAGTTTTAGCACGATCTCTAAGCGAAAACGGTAATAGCTTCAATTTAACAATATCATTATCCACATCTTTCTTCTTTTGCATATCACACAAATCAACGAAGTTGTTTAGATGGGTAGCGGCATCTTCACTAGGAAGGCCAGAAAACTGATCTTTCATAACAAGATTCAACAAAGCGGTATTGATTTCACAAGATTCAGCATCGGTAGTAGGAGCAATCGGAGTGCTAATAAAATCATTATTGTTGGTATTAGAAAAGTCACACAATTTAGTATTATCTTGAGCCATCGTGACGAACAATCAATCCAACACACAAGCAAACAAGAAGCAAGCGAAAAGAGGCGAACGAAAAAGGGCGAATAAAACGGCAAGGGTGAAGTGGGGGACAGGAAAACGAGAGACAGATGGCAAATAATGTAATGTGAGGGATAAGAGTTTGTGATGGGTACTTGGTGTGTCTTGACTTGGCATAGATCTCCCCGGCAACGAAGCCAGAAATGGCTAGTTGACGGGAGATCAAATCTTGACTTGACTTGGCGCAAATCTCCCCGGCAACGGCGCCAGAAATCCTTCTTGCTATCTCTTGAGCATGCGTTGGTTTTCCCTTCAAGAGGAAAGGGTGATGCATCAAAGTAGCGTAAGTATTTCCCTCAGTTTCTGAGAACCAAGGTATCAATCCAGTAGGAGACTACACGCAAATCGCCTAGTACATGCACAAACAATCAAGAACCTTGCAACCAACGCGATAAAGGGGTTGTCAATCCCTTCACGGCCACTTGCAAAAGTGAGATCTGATAAACATAATAAGATAAATATTTTTGGTATTTTGTTGTATAGATTGGAAAATAAAGATTGAAAAATAAATAGTAAACTAGAATTGTAGATGGGAAACTTATATGATGTAAAGTAGACCCGGGGGCCATAGGTTTCACTAGTGGCTTCTCTCATGATAGCATGTATTACAGTGGGTGAACAAATTACTGTCGAGCAATTGATAGAAAAGTGCTTAGTTATGATGATATCTAAGGCAATGATCATGAATATAGGCATCACGTCCGTGTCAAGTAGACCGAAACGATTCTGCATCTGCTACTATTACTCCACACATCGACCGTTATCCAGCATGCATCTAGAGTATTAAGTTCATAAGAACGAAGTAACGCATTAGGCAAGATGGCATGATGTAGAGGGATAAACTCAAGCAATATGATATAAACCCCATCTTTTTATCCTCGATGGCAACAATACAATACATGTCGTTTCCCTTTCTGTCATTGGGATCGAGCATCGCAAGATTGAACCCAAAGCTAAGCACTTCTCCCATTGCAAGAAATATCAATCTAGTAGGCCAAACTAAATCGATAATTCTAAGAGACTTGCAAAGATATCAAATCATACATATAAGAATTCAGAGAAGAACCAAATAATATTCATAGATTATAAAGTTCATAAACCCACAATTCATCGGATCTCGGCAAACACACCGCAAAAGAGTATTACATATGATAGATCTCCAAGAACATCGAGGAGAACTTTGTATTGAGATCCAAAGAGAGAGAAGAAGCCATCTAGCTAATAGTATGGACCCGAAGGTCTGTGGTAAACTACTCGCACATCATCGGAGAGGCTATGGTGTTGACGTAGAAGCCCTCCGTGAGCGAATCCCCCTCCGACAGATCGCCAAAAAAGGCCCCAAGATGGGATCTCATGGGTACAGAAGGTTGCGGCGGTGGAAAAGTGATTTCGTGGCTCTCCTGGATGTTTTCAGGGTATAAGAGTATATATAGGCGAAAGAAGTAGGTCGGTGGAGCTATGAGGGGCCCACGAGGGTGGGGGCGCGCCCTCCTGCCTCGTGGCTGTCTCATTGCTTCCTTGACTTCCACTCCAAGTCTCCTGGATTGCGTTTGTTCCAAAAAAGATCCTCGTGAAGGTTTCGTTCCGTTTGGATTCCATTTGATATTCCTTTTCTGCGAAACACTGAAATAGGCAAAAAAACAGCAATTTGCACTGGGCCTTCGGTTAATAGGTTAGTCCCAAAAATAATATAAAAGAGCATATTAAAGCCCATTAAACATCCAAAATAGATAATATAATAGCATGGAACAATCAAAAATTATAGATACGTTGGAGATGTATCATCTGGCAATGTTTTAATTCAAACACAGGATCACCTTTAGGTGGAGGTGGACCTCCTAGAGGTTCAATAGGCAAATTGTGTTTAAGCAGAGGACGTTGTTCAAAGAAAATCTTATCTATTTCAATTCTTTCATGCATATGTAAATCATTTTCATGGTCTAGCAAACATTGTTCTAAAGGATCAGTAGGTGGCACAGCAATAGAAGCCAAGACCAATTAATTCATCCTTACTAGGCAATTCTTTTCATGAAGATTTCTACTAAACTTGGAAAAATTAAACTCATGAGACTCATCACCAAAGCTAACACCGACAGTTTTTTTTTCTCACAATCTATTCTAGCATTAACGATGTTCAAGAAAGGTCTACCAAAAATAATGGGACAGAAGTCATCTTGTGGGGAACCAAGAACATGGAAATTAGTGGGGTATTTTATTTTCCCACACAAGACTTCAACATCTCTAACAATCCCAATTGGTGATATGGTGTCTCTATTAGTAAGTTTAATAGTAACATCTATTTCTTCTATCTCAGCGGGTGCTATGTCATTCATAATTTCTTGATATAAGGTGTAAGGAATAGCACTCACACTAGCACCTATGTCACATAAACCATGATAACAGTGATCTCCTATTTTAACTGAGATGACAGGCATGCCCACAACAGGTCTATGTTTATCCCTTTTATCAGGTTTAGCATAGCAGCTTCTTCACAGAAATAAATAACATGCCCATCCATATCTTCTTCCAAGAGATCTTTAACCATAGCAATGCTAGGTTCTAATTTAATTTGTTCATCTGGTTTAGGTGTTCTAATATAGCTTTTGTTAACCACAGTTGAAACTTTAGCATGTTCCTTTATCCTAACAGGAAAAGGTGGTTTCTCAATATAAGCAGAAGGGACAACTGGATCAACATTATAAATTATAGTTTCTTTGTTAACCAGTACCGGTTCTTTAATTTCTTTTTTAATAGGTGGGTGATATTTAAACCACTTCTCTTTAGGGAGTTAAACATGAGTAGCAAATGATTCACAAAAGGAGGCTACCATCTCAGAGTCAAGTCCATATTTAGTGCTAAACTTTTGAAAAACATCGGTATTCATAAAAGATTTAACACAATCATACTTAAGCTTAATACCTGACTCTTTACCTTCGTCGAGTTCCCAATCTTTAGAGTTGCATTTAATTCTTTCGAAAAGATCCCACCGGAATTCAATAGTCTTCTTCATAAAAGAACCAGCACAAGAAGTATCAAGCATGGTTTGATCATTACGAGAAAGCCGAGCATAAAAGTTCTGGATAATAATTTCTCTTGAGAGCTCATGATTGGGGCATAATATAACATTGACTTAAGCCTCCCCCAAGCTAGAGCGATACTTTATCCTTCGCGAGGCCAAAAATTATATATATAATTCCGATCACGATGAACTAGATCATATGATAAATTTTTTGGTGGAACTCCAATTTCAAACGATTCCAATTCCATGATCTAATATAATCGTATAGCCTATACCATGCCAATGATTTTCCCTTCAAAGATAAAGGGAAAACCTTTTTCATCACTTCATCTCCGGGTAAACCTGCAAGCTTAAACAATCCACAAATTTGTTCCACATATATCAAGTGCATATCAGGATGTTGGTTCCATCTCCTGCATAAGGATTAGCTAGCAGTTGTTCTATCATACCCAAAGGAATTTCATATTCAATATTTTCAGTAGGGCCAGTAGGTTGAGGGGTAGCTAATTGTGGTTCCGAACGAGGTGAAGATACCCCGAACAAACCCATCAAAGGATTGTTTTCCATAGTAACAAGTGACAATAAATTTCAGCACACTATATAAATGTTTCCTTACCAAATTCCACTTACCAAAGGCGCTTCACTCCCCGGCAATGGCGCCAGAAAATAGCCTTGATGACCCACAAGTATAGGGGATCAATTGTAGCTCTTTTCGATAAGTAAGAGTGTCGAACCCAACGAGGAGCAGAAGGAAATGACAAGTAGTTTTCAGTAAGGTAATGTCTGCAAGTGCTAAAATTGTAAGTAGCGGAGTAGTTTGATAGCAAGATAATTTGTAACAAGCAAGTAACGATAGTAGTAACAAAAGTGCAGAAAGGTAGCCCAATCCTTTTGAGGCAAAGGACAGGCCAAAACGGTCTCTTATGATAGGCAAAGCGTTCTTGAGGGTACACGGGATTTTCATCTAGTCACTTTCATCATGTTGGTTTAATTCGTGTTCGCTACTTTGATAATTTGATATGTGGGTGGACCGGTGCTTAGGCGTTGTTCTTACTTGAACAAACCTCCTACTTATGATTAACCCTCCCGCAAGCATCCGCAACTACGAGAAAAGTATTAATAATAAATTCTAACCATAGCATTAAACTTTTGGATCCAATCGGTCCCTTACGGAATAGCGCATAAACTGGGGTTTAAGCTTCTGTCACTCTCGCAACCCATCATCTGATTGCTACTCCACAATGCATTCCCTTAGGCCCTAAATATGGTGAAGTGTCATGTAGTCGACGTTCACATGACACCACTAAGGGAATAACAACATACATACTATCAAAATATCGAACACATATCAAATTCACATGATTACTTGCAACATGATTTCTCCCGTGACCTCAAGAACAAAAGTAACCACTCACAAATGATAATCATGCTCAAGATCAGAGGGGTATTAAATAGCATAATGGATATGAACATATAATCTTCCACCAAATAAACCATATAGTAATCAACTACAAGATGTAATCAACACTACTAGTCACCCACAAGTACCAATCTATAGTTCCGGTAACAAGATTGAACACAAGAGATGAACTAGGGTTTGAGATGAGATGGTGTTGTTGAAGATGTTGATGGAGATTGCCCTCCCCAAGATGGGAGAGTTGTTGGTGATGATGATGACGATGATTTCCCCTCCGCGAGGGAAGTTCCCCCGGCGGAATCGCTCTGCCGGAGGGCAAAAGTGCTCCTGCCCAAGTTCCGCCTCGAGAGGGCGACGCTCCGTCCCGAAAGTCCTATCCTTATTTTTTCTAGGTCAAAATGACCTATATACCAGAAGATGGGCACCGGAGGTGGGCCTGGGTGAGCACAACCCACCAGGGCGCGCCTGGGCTCCCTGGCGCGCCCAGGTGGGTTGTGCCCACCTGGTGGGGCCCCTCTGGTAGTTATTTGCTCCAATAATTCTTAAATATTCCATAAAAAATCTCCGTGAAGTTTCATCTTGTTTGGAGTTGGGCAGAATAGGTAGCCTGACGTAGCTTTTCTAGGTCCAAATTTCCAGCTGCCGGAATTCTCCCTCTTTGCGTGTACCTTACAAATTATGAGAGAAAAGGCATTATAATTACTCCAAAAAGCATTATTATGGATAAAAAAATTATAAAGAACAGTAAGAAGACATGATGCAAAATGGACGTATCAGCCACCTGTGTGCAAAGCACGTCGGTAGAACCGGTCTCATGAACGTGGTCATGTAATGTTGGTCCGAGCCGCTTCATCCAACAATACCGCCAAATCAAAGTAAGACGTTGGTGGTAAGTAGTATGACTATTATCGCCCACAACTCTTTGTGTTCTACTCGTGCATATCATCTACGCATAGACCTGGCTCGGATGCCACTGTTGGGAACGTAGCATGCAAGTTCAAAAAAATTCCTATGCCCACGCAAGATCTATCTAGGAGATACATATCAATGAGAGGGGGAGAGTGTGTCCACGTACCCTCGTAGAGCGAAAGCGGAAGCGTTATGTTAACGCAATTGATGTAGTCGAACGTCTTCACGATCCAACCGATCCAAGTACCGAACGTACGGCACCTCCGAGTTCCGCACACGTTCAGCTCGATGATGTCCCTCGAACTCTTGATCCAGCAGAGGGTCGAGGGAGAGTTCCGTCGGCATGACGGCATGGTGACGGTGATGGTGATGTGATCCACGCAGGGCTTCGCCTAAGCACTACGACGCTATGATCGGAGGAGTAAACTGTGGAGGGGGCACCGCACATGGCTAAGAGAACAATAGATGTACTATGGGGTGCCCCCTGCCCCCTATATAAAGGAGGGAGGAGGAGGAGGCTGGCCAGGAGGCGCGCACCATGGGGGGAGTCCTACTAGGAGTAGGATTCGCCCCCCCCCTTTCCTTTCTTCACCGGAGGGAAAAGGAAGGAGAGGGAGAGGGAGAGGAAAGGAGGGTCGCGCCCCCTCCTCCTTGTCCTATTCGGACTCCCTAAGAGGGGGGCGCGCGCCACCCCTCCCCCCCCCCCGCGGGCTTCCCTCTCTCTCCCTTAGGGCCCATGTAGGCCCAATACTTCCCCGGGGGGTTCCGATAACCCCTTGGTACTCCGGTAAAATACCCGAACCACTCGAAACCATTCTGATGTCCGAATACTACCTTCCAATATATGAATCTTTACCTCTTGACCATTTCGAGACTCCTCGTCATGTTCGTGATCTCATCCGGGACTCCGAACAAACTTTGGTCACCAAAACACATAACTCATAATACAAATCGTCAACGAGCGTTAAGCGTGCGGACTGAGGGAGTCCTGGATTATGGGGTCCTCGGGGATTCGACCTATGTTACATGGGCCGGATTGATGGGCCGTGAAGATACAAGATAGAAGGCCTTACCTGTTGTCGGTGTTCTGGGAACGGGGGTCCCCAGACTTGCCTGCCTGCGGCCCATTGCGTGGTTGTGCTAGTAGGCCTGTACGGCCCATCTTCATCAACAAGGCTTTCAAGACCCTCGCGAGGGGCCAAGCCTCGCGAGGTGGACGACGCAAGACCTCCTCAGGAGCGGCCTAGCCAGGCAGGCTCACGAGGAGCGGAGATATCAAGGCGGGGCAAACCTCACGAGGCTCTCGTGATGTGAGCCATGACGATCGACACCAGGCGGGCGCCAGCGCGCGCAGCGTCCTTGTTTCCTCTTTGGTGCTAAGGAAGCAAGCGCAGGCAAGGAGTACCGAGGCATCAGGCAAAGGTTTCCATATCGGTGCAACGAGACCAAGACCAGAAGGACGGCAAGACGGAGGTCACCGTGGAGCCCAAGACGGCGTCACCACCAGAGCCTTTTGCAGGTGAAGACTACTTTTGTCAGGATAGCTTGTACTAGCTGTCCCCTTTCAAATTTGCCCGCCGTTGTTGCCTCCCTTCCCGCTCAATATTTGGGAAGAGGACCAGGGCCTATATAAGTAGGGCTAGGTACCACAGTAGGGGCATCTCATCCGGTCTGGAGCCAACCCACGCTCGCACAAGAACAGCTCAACCTCAGGAGGCTGTTCTTCCCCTTGTACTGTTTCTCATCAGCCCAAGAGGCGATCCACCACCACACACTGGAGTAGGGTATTACACCACAATGGTGGCCCGAATCAGTATAAATCTCGTGTCTTTCTGTGTTGCGAGTTGGTCGAGTTCATCCATGAGATCTTAGAGAGCTAGGGCGTGGATCGGTAGGAGGGAAAGAACTTCGCGCGCACCCCAGAGTACGAACCTTAAGGGTTTTGCCGGAACCTGAGATCCGACATTTGGCGCGCCAGGTAGGGGTGCGCCGTAACTTCCCTTTCGTCGATCCGTCGCTCCGTCGTTTCCATGGCGAACGCTTGCCGCGCTCGAGCTGAGCGGCGGGCTGCCCTCACCGCCCGCATTGCTCAGACAGCACCGGTCGGCGGGCCACCTCGTCATTCTCTGTCTCCCGCCACCAACGCCGCCACCAGTCCGGCGGGGAACGAGCAACAAGCGTCCTCGCTGCACCCATCGGTGCGGCAAGACGACCGCACCGCCACTCCATTGCTGACCCCGGCCGGTTCTTCGTCTCATGCACGCCGCGCTCCCATGGATGCGCGGGCCGCGCTCCTTGCGGCAAACGAGGTCCTGCGCTACCGCCCAGTCGATGACCTCTATGAGGAGTGGCTCGACCGCGTTGCCGAGCTCGTCCGCGCTGCACGGGCTCCCCGGCGCCGTCCCTCTCTCTGCCTCACCCTCCGCCAGCTACGGGCGACGTGGCCCATGGCGCACCTCCACCACCTCTACCCCAAGACTGCGCCAAGGCGCACGGCCCCACGGCGCGATCCACCACGCCCGGTGCCCGCGCGCGAAGAGAGGAGCTGCCAAGAAGTCCCTCGGCCGCGAGAAGCTGCACCTGCGCTCCCCACGCCACCTCGCCAAGACCGCGCGCTACCTGCGGTAGCGGCACGCGGGCCTCACCAAGACCAAGCTCCACCTCCGAGACGGCCCCCGGCAACCACGGCCGGCTGCCGTGCCTTCACCCTCGAGCTGCGTAGCGTCGCCTGGCCAGGCAAGTTCAAGCCGGATCTGCCTCCTCGCTACGACGGCACCGCCGACCCCGCGGAGTTCCTGTAGCTCTACGAGCTAAGCATCGAAGCAGCCAGCGGCGACGAGAAAGTCATGGCGAACTGGTTCCCTATGGCTCTCAAGGATGGTGCCCACTCCTGGCTCCTGAACCTGCCGCACGGCTTGGCCTCCTCCTAGGACGAGATGCGCGACCGCTTCAACGCCAACTTCCAGGGCACCCGTGACCGCCAGCCGGCCACGGCCGACCTGCGCCGCATCAAGCAACAATCAGGAGAGACCCTCCAGAAGTACATCGAGCGCTTCAACAACACTCGCCTCAAGATCCCCATGGTCACGGACGAGGCCATCATCTCCGCGTTCTTCGACGGCGTCCGTGACGTCAAGATAAAGGAAGAGCTCGCTATCCACGAGGAGTTGTGCACGTCTCAGGAGCTGTTCAACCTGGCGACCAAGTGCGCAAGAGCTGAGGAGGGGTGCCTTTCCCTCCTCGAGCTGCCAGTTGCGGGTGCAGAGGAAAAGAAGGCCAAGGCCAAGGACGTGAAGTGCAAGGGAGCGGGCGTGCTCGCAGCGGAGCCCGACACCAAACAGGACAGAGATCAGCCCGAGTCATCCAAGAACAGCCGGCCGTTCTGCGCCTTCCACAACCTGAACACCCACAACACTGATACGTCTCCAACGTATCTATAATTTACGAAGTATTCATGCTATTATATTATCCATCTTGGATGTTTTATGGGCTTTACTATGCACTTTTATATTATTTTTGGGACTAACCTATTGACCCAGAGCCCAGTGCTAGTTCCTGTTTTTTTCTTGTTTCAGTGTTTCGAAGAAAAGGAATATCAAACGGAGTCGAAACGGAATGAAACCTTCTGGAGAAGTTATTTTTTGAAGGAAAGCTACCCGATAGACTTGGAGTGCACGTCAGGAAAGAAACGAGGGAGCCACGAGGCAGGGGGCGCGCCCACCCCCCCTCCCAGGGCGCGCCCTCCACCCTCGTGGGCCCCTCATGGCTCCCCTGACGTATTTCTTCCGCCTATATATATATATATATCCATATACCCAAAAACGATCGGGGAACAGAATAGATCTGGAGTTCCGTCACCGCAAGCCTCTGTAGCCACCAAAAACCTCTCGGGACCCTGTTCCGGCACCCTGCCGGAGGGGGGAACCCTCGCCGATGGCGATCTTCATCATCCCGGCGCTCTCCATGACGAGGAGGGAGTAGTTCACCCTCGGGGCTGAGGGTATGTACCAGTAGCTATGTGTTTGATCTCTCTCTCTCGTGTTCTTGATTTGGCACGATCTTGATGTATCGCGAGCTTTGCTATTATAGTTGGATCTTATGTTTCTTCTCCCCCTCTACTCTCTTGTAATGGATTGAGTTTTTCCTTTGAAGTTATCTTATCGGATTGAGTCTTTAATGATTTGAGAACACTTGATGTATGTCTTGCCATGCATATCTGTGGTGACAATGGGATATCACGTGATTCACTTGATGTATGTTTTGGTGATCAACTTGCGGGTTCCGCCCATGAACCTATGCATAGGGGTTGGCACACGTTTTCGTCTTGATTCTCCGGTAGAAACTTTGGGGCACTCTTTGAGGTTCTTTGTGTTGGTTGAATAGATGAATCTGAGATTGTGTGACGCGTATCATATAATCATACCCACGGATACTTGAGGTGACATTGGAGTATCTAGGTGACAATAGGGTTTTGGTTGATTTGTGTCTTAAGGTGTTATTCTAGTACGAACTCTAGGGCTGTTTGTGACACTTATAGGAATAGCCCAACGGATTGATTGGAAAGAATAACTTTGAGGTGGTTTCGTACCCTACCATAATCTCTTCGTTTGTTCTCCGCTATTAGTGACTTTGGAATGACTCTTTGTTGCATGTTGAGGGATAGTTATATGATCCAATTATGTTATTATTGTTGAGAGAACTTGCTGAAAGTATGAACCCTAGGCCTTGTTTCCTAGCATTGCAATACCGTTTGTGCTCACTTTTATCATTAGTTACCTTGATGTTTTTATATTTTCAGATTACAAAAACCTATATCTATCATCCATATTGCACTTGTATCACCATCTCTTCGCCGAACTAGTGCACCTATACAACTTACCATTGTATTGGGTGTGTTGGGGACACAAGAGACTCTTTGTTATTTGGTTGCAGGGTTGCTTGAGAGAGACCATCTTCATCTTACGCCTCCCACGGATTGATAAACCTTAGGTCATCCACTTGAGGGAAATTTGCTACTGTCCTACAAACCTCTGCACTTGGAGGCCCAACAACGTCTACAAGGAGAACCTTGCATAGTAGACATCAAGCTCTTTTCTCGTGCCGTTGCCGGGGAGGTGAGTGCTTGAAGGTATATCTTTAGATCTTGCAATCGAATATTTTTGTTTCTTGTTTTATCACTAGTTTAGTTTATAAAAGAAAACTACAAAAAAATGGAATTGAGTTTGTCTCATACGCTTCATCTTTTTAATATCTTTCGTGAGTATGATGGAAAAGAAAATTGTGCCAAAGTGTTAGAAGAAAAATGCATTAAAATATTTGGCACTAAATATTTGAATGATGAGCATGATTGCAATGTTGTTAGTATGAATTCCTTGAATATCCATGATGCTTATGATATGAAAAGGCCCAAGCTTGGGGATGCTATGTTTGAAGAAGACGATGTTTTTGAGAATATATTTTCTGCAATTAATGTTTGTCCCAAGCTTGGGGATGCTATGTCTAATGAAGATGATATTTTTAGCCTCTCAAGGTTTGATATGCAAAGTTGTTATGATGATAGCATGCCTTCTACCTATGATGATTATATTGATGAAAGTGGGTTTGGAAGAGTGTCAACTTTAGGAAGTAATGATCCCACTATTTTGGAGGATGTTGAATCTTATAATATTTATGAAAGTGGATTTGGAGAGGTCATGACTTTATTTAGTGATGTATCCACTATTTCGGAAGAGGTTTCAATCGATTATGATGAGAACAAAGTTGCTACTTATGATGATTATTGTGATGAAACTTATGCTATAAAAGTAGTGATGATTATATTCATAAAATTTGTCATGATTATGATTCCCCTTTTTCTGAACATTACTCTTTTAATTTGGAAACAATTTATAGTATTCAAGTCTCTTATGATACTCCCACTATTCCGAATGAGAAGAATTTTGCTTATGTGGAGAGTAGTAAATTTTCTATGCTAGTAGATCATGAAAAGAATGCTTTAGGTGCTGGTTATATTGTTGAATTATTCATGATGCTACTGAAAATTATTATGAGGGAGGAATATATGCTTGTAGGAATTGCAATAATATCAAGTTTCCTCTCTATGTGCTTAAAGTTTTGAAGTTATGCTTGTTTTGCCTTCCTATGCTAGTTGATTATTGTTCCCATAAGTTGTTTGCTCACAAAATCCCTAATGCATAGGAAGTGGGTTAGACTTAAATGTGCTAGTCATATTCTTCATGATGCTCTCTTTATGTTTCAATTCTTATCTTTTATGTGAGCATCATTGAAATCATCATGCCTAGCTAGGGGCGTTAAACGATAGCGCTTGTTGGGAGGCAACCCAATTTTATTTTAGTTTCTTGCTTTTTGGTTCTGTTTAGGAATAAATAATCCATCTAGCTCTGTTTAGATGTGGTTTTGTGTTTTAATTAGTGTTTGTGCCAAGTAGAACCTTTGGGAAGACTTGGGTGAAGTCTTTATGATCATGCTGTAAAAAACAGAAACTTTAGCGCTCACGAGATTAGCTTCAACTTTTTACTGGAGAGTGCTATTTAGTTGATTCTTTTTGCAGATGATTACTAGACAAATTCCTCAGGTCCACCAATTTATTTTAGAATTTTTGGAGTTCCATAAGTATACGTTTGATACAGATTACTACAGACTGTTCTGTTTTTGACAGATTCTGTTTTCTTTGTTGCTTTGCTTATTTTGATGAATCTATGGCTAGTAAAATAGTTTATAAACCATAGAGAAGTTGGAATACAGTAGGTTTAACACAAATATAAATAAATAATGAGTTCTTTACAGTACCTTGAAGTGGTGTTTTGTTTTCTTTCGCTAACGGAGCTTACGAGTTTTCTGTTAAGTTTTGTGTTGTGAAGTTTTCAAGTTTTGGGTAAAGATTCGATGGACTACGGAATAAGGAGTGGCAAGAGCCTAAGCTTGGGGATGCCCAAGGCACCCCAAGGTAATATTCAAGGACAACCAAGATCCTAAGCTTGGGGATGCCCTGGAAGGCATCCCCTCTTTCGTCTTCGTTCATCGGTAACTTTACTTGGAGCTATATTTTTATTTGCCACATGATATGTGTTTTGCTTGGAGCGTCATTTTATTTTCTTTAGCTTTGCTTGCTGTTTGAATAAAGTATCAAGATCTGAAATTATTAAATGGGAGAGAGTCTTCATATAGCTACATAATTATTTAACTACTCATTGATCTTCACTTATATCTTTTTTGGAGTAGTTTGTCATTTACTCGTGTGCTTCACTTATATCATATGAGTAAATAGTCGAATGATTTGAATGTCATAAATCTTAAATTCTATATGTTTCATATGCTTATCCCATGGGGAGTAATGCCTTCACATATAAGAAGTAGAGGTGGTAAATTTATTGAAGGTTAGCAAACATTGTATTGGTCACTTGAACAATTCATGAAAAAATATTGAAGGAAGAGAGATTTCACATATAAATATACTATCTTGGACATCTTCTATGATTGTGAGCCCCATTAATTATTTCAAACCTGAGCAATTTAGTTGAAGTTGGACAAGGAAGACAACATAATGAGTTATGCTTGGGTATATTTGTATAGAAGTTATATTGTTATGGATCCTCTAACATGTGGTGCTTGCTATTTAGAATCCTTTGCTAGCCAAAATATCTGTACTAAGCGGGAATAATGCTTGTGCATCCAAACTCCTTGAACCAAGTTTCTTCCATGAGTGTCCACCATATCTACCTATATGCGGTATTTACCTGCCGTTCCAAGTAAATTTGCATGTGCCAAACTCTAAACCTTCAAATAACAATATGTTTTGTATGCCCGAATCGCTCATGTAGCGACTACGGGTTAGCAGTATCTTCCATGCTAGGTGGGTTATTCTCACGATGAGTGGACTCCGCTCATCATTCATGAGAAAAATGGCTGGTAACTGGGATGCCCAGTCCCATGATCAAAAGATCAAAATCAAATAAAAAATAATTGCAAACAAAACTCCCCCAGGTTTGATGTTAGTTGGAGGCACCCGTTGTTTCGGGCAAGCCATGGATTGATGATTATTGGTGGAGGGGGAGTAAAAATCTTTACCTTTCTGTTTGGGAACCGCCTATAATGTATGTAGTATGGAAGATATTGGGAACTCTTGGTCATTATGTTGACAATGAAAGCATACCTCTCAAAATTATTATCATCTCTGTTTTTGCTTCGAGCTCTGGCACCTCTGCAAATCCCTGCTTCCCTCTGCGAAGGGCCTATCTTTTACTTTTATGCAAGAGTCAGTAGTATTCCTTCTCATTCCAACCTGC
This sequence comes from Triticum aestivum, assembly GCF_018294505.1. Lineage (NCBI taxonomy): Eukaryota > Viridiplantae > Streptophyta > Magnoliopsida > Poales > Poaceae > Triticum > Triticum aestivum. Next base: position 337,490,510 of record NC_057805.1, read on the forward strand.
TCTTTAGTTGGGAAGCATCATGTGATGGAAAGATCTAAGCATATATGGCCATTCAAATATATTTGATCATGAATTATTATTGTTGACATTACCCTTGAGGTAAAAGGTTGGGAGGCGAAACATTAAGCCCCTATCTTTCTCTGTGTTCGATGAATACTATTTGTTCTAAAAATATGCTTTGAGTGGTAGCAATCATGGAAGACTAAATGATAGTTGAGTATGTGGAGTTTGCTAAATCAAAGCTCTGACATAGACTCTCCTGAAAATAAGATGAATTGCAATTGTTTGATGACTGAGAACATAGTTTGTTAGTTTTCAAGAAAGTTTATGATCTATACTTTAACATGTGAATAGCTTGTTACTTGATCATGAAAAGTTCTATGAGTTGAGCTACTGTTATGACATATAATGATGCTAGAAAAGGTGATTGAAATTATCATTGATCAAACTTATGCACCTGCTAGCATTCACACTTCATAAATTATTTATTTATCATTTACCTACTCGAGGACGAGCAAGAATTAAGCTTGGGGATGCTGATACGTCTCCAACGTATCTATAATTTATGAAGTATTCCTGCTATTATATTATCCATATTGGATGTTTTATGGGATTTACTATGCACTTTTATATTATTTTTGGGACTAACCTATTGACCCAGAGCCCAGTGCCAGTTCCTGTTTTTTCCTTGTTTCAGTGTTTCGAAGAAAAGGAATATCAAACGGAGTCGAAACGGAATGAAACCTTCTAGAGAAGTTATTTTTGGAAGGAAAGCTACCCGATAGACTTGGAGTGCACGTCAGGAAAGAAAAGAGGGAGCCACGAGGTAGGGGGGCGCGCCCACCCCCCAGGGCGCGCCCTCCACCCTCGTGGGCCCCTCGTGGCTCCCCTGACGTATTTCTTCCGCCTATATATGTCCATATACCCAAAAATGATCGGAGAACAGAATAGATCTGGAGTTCCGTTGCCGCAAGCCTCTGTAGCCACCAAAAACCTCTCGGGACCCTGTTCCGGCACCCTGCCGAAGGGGGGAACCCTCACCGGTGGACATCTTCATCATCCCGGCGCTCTCCGTGACGAGGAGGGAGTAGTTCACCCTCGGGGCTGAGGGTATGTACCAGTAGCTATGTGTTTGATCTCTCTCTCTCTCGTGTTCTTGATTTGGCACGATCTTGATGTATCGCGAGCTTTGCTATTATAGTTGGATCTTATGTTTCTTCTCCCCCTCTACTCTCTTGTAATGGATTGAGTTTTCCCTTTGAAGTTATCTTATCGGATTGAGTCTTTAATGATTTGAGAACACTTGACGTATGTCTTGCCGTGCGTATCTATGGTGACAATGGGATATCACGTGATTCACTTGATGTATGTTTTGGTGATCAACTTGCGGGTTCCGCCCATGAACCTATGCATAGGGGTTGGCACACGTTTTCGTCTTGATTCTCCGGTAGAAACTTTGGGGCACTCTTTGAGGTTCTTTGTGTTGGTTGAATAGATGAATCTGAGATTGTGTGACGCATATCGTATAATCATACCCACGGATACTTGAGGTGACATTGGAGTATCTAGGTGACATTAGGGTTTTGGTTGATTTGTGTCTTAAGGTGTTATTCTAGTACGAACTCTAGGGCTGTTTGTGACACTTACAGGAATAGCCCAACAGATTGATTGGAAAGAATAACTTTGAGGTGGTTTCGTACCCTACCATAATCTCTTCGTTTGTTCTCCGTTATTAGTGACTTTGGAATGACTCTTTGTTGCATGTTGAGGGATAGTTATATGATCCAATTATGTTATTATTGTTGAGAGAACTTGCACTAGTGAAAGTATGAACCCTAGGCCTTGTTTCCTAGCATTGCAATACCGTTCGTGCTCACTTTTATCATTAGTTACCTTGATGTTTTTATATTTTCAGATTACAAAAACCTATATCTATCATCCATATTGCACTTGTATCACCATCTCTTCGCCAAACTAGTGCACCTATACAACTTACCATTGTATTGGGTGTGTTGGGGACACAAGAGACTCTTTGTTATTTGGTTGCAGGGTTGCTTGAGAGAGACCATCTTCATCCTACGCCTCCCACGGATTGATAAACCTTAGGTCATCCACTTGAGGGAAATTTGCTACTGTCCTACAAACCTCTGCACTTGGAGGCCCAACAACGTCTACAAGGAGAAGGTTGCGTAGTAGACATCAAACACCAGTGACTGTCAAGAGCTCAGAGCCATCCGCGAGGGACGCTTCGGTCGACGCCCCGAACGCAGCGACCGTGGCTACGGCCGTGGGGGAGGACGCGGTGGCGGATGCTGGGACGATCGTGGCCCACGCCAGGAGTGGCGTGACCGTCCTCGTGAGGACCGCTGGCAGGATCATCCTCGCGAGGGTGCCTGGAGAGACCAGCCTCGTGAGGACCGCCCTCAGGGCAATGCCGGTCTTCCCCCGCTGCCGCCACCGCCAAGGAGGAACGACGACCACCACCAAGACGAGGGGGCTGGGGGCTTCCAGGAGCCGCGTGCAATCGCCTGTATCTTGGGCGGAGCTCAGGCTCCAGCCTCACAGCGCATCTTCAAACAGTTTGCTCGTGAGGTGAACGCAGTTCTCCCCAAGCTCGAGGCCACGCGCCCGCTCAAGTGGTCCCAGTGCGCCATCACCTTCAACTCGGCAGATCAGCTCAAGTGCGCAGCCACTGCTGGCGCCCTCCCGATGCTTTGTTCCCCAGTCATCAGCAACGTGCAAGTTACCAAGACCCTCATCGACGGCGGCGCCGGACTCAATGTCCTGTCCGTTGACACATTCGACAATCTCCAAGTGCCATACGAGCAACTTCAGCCTACCAAGCCTTTCTCAGGGGTGACCGACGGTTCCACCACACCGATTGGGCAGGTCCGCCTCCCTGTCACCTTCGGGGAACGCAAAAACTACCGCACCGAGCTCATCGACTTCAACGTCGCCCACATCCGTCTGTCCTACAACGCGATCCTCGGGTATCCAGCCCTGGCCAAGTTCATGGCCGTCACCCACCATGGCTACAATGTCCTCAAGATGCTAGGAAGCAGCGGAATCATCACGGTCCCATGTGAAGAAAGAGATGCGGTGTGCTCCCTCAAGCGCGCCTTCCAAGCTGCAGCAATCGACGACCCCGACAGCAGAAGTGAGGGCCCTCCGGAGGCCATCCCCAAGAAGAAGAAGCTGCGCCGTGCAGGATCTCAGGAGGGTGGCGATGTGGCTGGAGCCTCGTCAGGATCAGCGCCCGCTCCAGGGGCACCTCCCTCCATCGCATAGGAAGGCGCGCCCGACGCCCTCCCCGGGCAGGGCTCGGGGGCTCTCTTCTGGAGGGCCTCGGACCTTGCCGACCTCACGAGGGAGGCGCTTGGGCACCACTTGGAGGCATCCTTCGCGGCACGTTTCCCTCAGGAGAACAAAGGGCAAGGAGTGCCCACCACTCAGGAGTTCATCACCAAGACCACTCAGGAACTGCAAAACGCAAGGGCCATGCGCGGCGACCGCCGCTCACCAGGCGCAGCTCCCCATCCAGGTGAGGATGCCGGGCTGCGCGTCTGAATCGACGTCCCAGGGCTCAATAGGGCCGCATCTCAGAAGCTTTTCAGGCCTTCGCGTGTGGGCCGTTGCGAGGGCCCACCACACAGCTACGTTCGCATGCCCTTCGGCTTGCCGAGCGTGGGGTCAGCCTATCAGCGCAACATGCGGCGTGTCCTGGCGGCTCAGGAGGCCAGGAACCACACCGTCCTGGTGGAGATGGAGATGGTCCTTAGGGAACCACCTGAGCCCCCAGAGCCTCCCGAGGCTCAGGGCCCCGGTGGCTCGTGAGGAGCCATTCCTTCGACGCACGCCTTCAGCTGCACCAACTCTTCTTTGTCGACAAAACCAGGTGACATTTTCCAAGTTCGTTTAGCTGGGAGCGCCCCTCGGGCTGCATTATTCCCAGGTCGCGTGGGTCCGTCCCTGTGGCATGTATCCCTTTTGCTTATGTCTTTAGCTTACCTTGTTGGGGGCGCCCCTCGGGCTGCATCATCCCCAAGCCGCTTGGGCCTGACCCAGTGGCGTGTATCTTTCTGCATTTACTTAAAGCTGGTTTGCCTTCTGTGCTTAATCTGCCTGATTACCACCTGCTCGATCGCCACCCACCACGGGTCCATTCATCCCGTGCAATTCGCTTGCACGTTAAAAGGGGGGCTCCTGAGCATCGCGACTCAGGAGCTCTTACTGGCTCTCCAGCCCTCACCCCCTGGCCTTGACCACGGCATCGCGACCTGGCATACCAGCGGTGGCTGAGCTCGCTCGAGGGCCGGGACCTGAGGACGTAGAGCGCTTGCACCTAACCGTCTCGCAGGAACACACAGCCATCGAAGACTCAAGACCAGGCGCAACCTGCCTTAAGGTAGGGCCTCGTGAGTCCCGTGCTGGCTCACGAGTGCCCAGATACACCTCGCAGCCCTGCTGTGCAAGCCATGTGTCAGGGCGGGGCTGTACACGCCCCGGGGGCTCCTCCCGGAGGTGGGCCCCCTCCCACGCCCAAGTGGAAGCACCATGCTCCGCGCTGGCCGTCGACACTGCCGAGGAGCGGCTATGCCCGTGCACAAGCGGAAGCACCATGCTCCACGCTGGTGATAAACAACTGAGGGTGGCTCCACGGTCGTACCAACCTCAGGGAGCCCTAGAGCTCAGCGTCCGGCCTCGCCGCAACGCCTCCCCTCGGCAGAGCCGCGCGAGGGGGCTAGACACGGGGGCTGCGCTCGGGTCACGCCCAAGCATTCGCCACCCAACCAGGCCTCCCGGGCCTGGGGGCTGCTCTCGGGTCACGCCCAAGTGCACGCCGCCCAAACAGGTCTCCTGGACCTGGTCGTCGCACGCCCCTCCCAAGGCCTCGGCGAGGACAGGTATGGAAGCCGTTTGCACGTCAAGGGGGACTCCTGAGCATCACGACTCAGGAGCCTAACTGGTCACGTAGCCCCTCACTCCTTGGTCCGTCCTGGTCTCCAGTTGGCCCAATGGCGGTTGAGGTATGCGCGGAGCCGGGCTCTGCCGACGTAGAACATCAATCTATCCCCACGAACTCTCCCTATAAGCTGTTTGCGCGTCAAGGGGGACTCCTGAGCATCGCGACTCAGGAGCCTAACTGATCATGTAGCCCCTCACTCCTTGGTCCATCCTGGTCTACGGTCGGCCCAACGGAGGTTGAGGTATGCGCGGGGCCAAGCCCTGCCGACGCAGAACACAAAGCAAATAGGAAGGAAAGCACAAAATCTTGAAGCAAATATTACAAACATATTGTCCTCACAATATCAAATGAAAAGTCTAAACACCTCCACGAGGCCTGATGCATGTTGCAGGAACGAAACAGGAAACTAGCCACAGGTCACCCCTGAACACCGCCATCACCGGCGGAAGGTGCTCCTCCGTGGGTGACGTCATCTTCACCTGCACCATCAGCCGCAGGATCGCCAGACAAGGGTGCGGAGACAAAGCCGCAGAACTTCTTCAGCAGGGCCTCCACCTGACCTTGCACGGCTGCGGCAGTGGTTGCGCTGTCATCATCAGCCACGGGTTCCAGCAGCTCGTCAAGACAAGCGTTGGGGTCGCGGAGGTACACATGGCTGAAGACGCGAGTCAATGCAGCTGAAGACAGGACGCGAGCTTCTGCCTCCGCCATGGGACCGACACCATCAACAACTTCCTCGAGCGCCTTCACCAAGAGAGGAAGTAGCCGGGCGAGGCCGTCCTCATCGGTGGCCAGCGACTTCTCCAGGCCGTGCTCATAGAGCATCTTCAGTGCCTTGCGAGATCTCTTCTCGAGGTCGGCAAAGGCCACACGGTCCTCGGCCAGGACCCGCGCCTTGGCGTCAAGATCGGCCTCCCTCGCCCTCACCTTCCGCTCCAGCTCTTCCAGCCGGATGCGCTCGGCGGCCTGTGTCTTCCCCAGCTCCACCAGCTTAGCGTCATGGTTCTTGACGGCATCTTCCCGGGCCTTCACCTCCTCCTCCTTTGCCAGGCGGCCGCGCGCTTCTTCAGCGTGCGTGTCGCGCAGGCTCTGCAACTCGTCCTCCAGCTCTTGGCAGCTGTCGCGGGCGGCCTTAGTGTCTTTTAGCGCTGCTTCACGATTGGCTGCAGCGTTGGCAGCACTCCGCTTCTCCTTCTCAAAAGATGTTGCGGCCTGGCTCAGTGCCGCGCGGACCGCCAAGTCGGAGTGAAGCCAGCCAGAGGCCAGCTCTAGATGCCCGGCCACCATGCGCGGGTCCGCGCTCAGGAGATCTGCCCGCAACTGGATCATCTCCGAAAGAGCGTGTTCCAAAGCAGCAGCAGGAGCAGAAGAACCTGGGAGTGGAGGTGCAGCAGTGGGAGGAGGCGACGTCGTCACCAAGGCCTGGGAGACTGCGGGCTCCAGAGCAGCCGGGACCTCCTCAACCGGGCCAGACGCCGGCACTTCTGGAGCCAGCGGGGCCATGGGGGCTGACTCCTCCCGGCGATGTTCCTCCTGGCCTCGCGAAGACGACCGGGCTGGGGAGGTGCGGGCGCTGGCGCCTCCTTTCTCAGCAGAAGAGGGCGCGGTCACCGTACCCTCTTTCCTCTTCTTTTTTTGACTATACACAGTAGGGCAAAACCCCACTGCATTTTTTATATTATAATAAAAAGGGAGTCCAAACATACAAGGCTTGAGATAAGCCTAAAAGAAACTAAAAACTAGACCAACAAGTCCAACTAAAGTTACAAAAATACAGAAAATTACAGGACAAGACTGTCCAACCAAGAAATGAAAGATGATGAGAACTTCTCCTTAATTCTGAATTTGAGCAAGTGGAGCTCTGAGAGGAAGATGAATTTCCATCTGTCAATGCTGGTGGGGATGTTTTTGAATATCTTATCATTCCTGATAATCCAAATGGCCCATGAGGCAATGATAATGATCTCCATAGAAAAAGGTTGTTGTAGATTACCCCTTAAGTCTGGAATAGCTTCCATGATGGTTAGATTTCTTTGTCTGTTGGGCATAGGATGTCCCAAGAGGCAGAAGCAAAAGGACAAGTCCAAAACAGGTGTTGTAATGTTTCTTCTTGCTGACAGCTGAGAGTAGCACAATTGTAGTTGTCTAGATGAAAAGTTTTCCTTCTGAGTAGATTCCTGGTATTGAGTCTATCATGCAGAAGTCTCCAAAAGAAGACCTTGTGTTTTGGCTGGCAAGAACTTTTCCAAATCCAGTTGAACTGAGCTGGAACAATTTTGACTCCTATCAAAATATTGTATGCTTTGGCCACAGAAAAAGTATTAGTTCCCCACATATAACTCCATGAGTCCAGGTGCTCTGTAAATGCAGATCCTCTTAAAGTGTCACAAAGCTCCTCCATCATCTCAAATTCCATGAAAGCTTCCTCAGTAAGTGGCAGGTGAAATAAGTCTTCCAAGTATTTAAACAGGAGTACCCTTTGCACTGAAAGGTTCTGATCTTTTACAAAGGAGTAAAGATGAGGAAAAAGTTGATTCAGACAAGCAGAGTGCCAGAGGTCAGACCAAAACAGAGCAGATTTACCATCACCAATTGTGCATCTTGCCATGGATTTATAGCTATCAATGAGCCTCAAATTACACTTCCACCAGAAAGATCCTTCCCATTTTTGCCCTGGCAGGATGACATTGTCATAGTAAGCCTCCCAAATGAGGTTGACCCATGGGATATTTCCCATATTGTAAAATTTGTGAAGGTTTTTGAGCAGAAGAGCTTGATTTACACAAAAATGTTCATCACTCCAAGGCCACCCTGATTTTTGGGTCTACAAACAGTGGACCATGCTACCATAGCAGGTCTGTGGTCCTCCAAATCTGGTCCCCTCCAAAGACAATCTTTCCTCTTCTTCGCCGCGGGTAGCGGCCTGGACAGCCAAAGACGAAAGTCAGGAAGCGGTGACATGAGCAAAAACAAGATGGAGGTCGAACACTTACTGATCCACCACGACATATTTCCGCTTGGGGAGCTTGAAGCCTGAAAGCCTCGGAGCCTGGGGAGTAGGCGCGCGGGCTCCAGGGGCAGAGGATGGCACGGCAGAGGGGCCGGAGGCAGCTCCGGGCGGCGTCAAGGCGGAGGCAGCATCCCGAGGAACCAGCGATGACCTACCCTTTGTCGGGATGAGGGGCTGCTCCTCTCCTCCTGGCGAGCGTCGGTCTCGGCATCATCCGGCAGGGCACGGAGGATTCAGCTTTGCTCAAGGGGGAGTTTTGCCCCATCTCTTCGAGGGTCGCCTCCGAGTCCCCCTCCTCTTCCTTCCCCCCGCCGGACTCGTCGGAGGACACCTCCACCAGCATCGGTGCTGCTGGGGCTCCTGTGAGCACCGGCGGCACTAACCCGCGCGCGTAAAACATCGGCCTGGAGGCGACAAATTCCTCCCAGTCCCTGCGGTGGAACAAAGGAACAAAGGCACTAGGCGGGTACTCCTAATTGTCCCCAACTATGAGGCACAAGACAGCGGCCAATTTGTCGCCAGGCAGGGACCCCGGCCTCAGGCGGGTCTTGTTCCCCTCTTCTTCAAGCTCCCATAGGGGGGGGCGCCTGGAGCGGGGCAACTCGCAGCGTCAAGAACTCCCTCAGGAGCATAACCCCCGTCACCTTGGCCGCCTTCGCGTTGCCCGGCTTCAAATCGGTCATCATCTGCCCCAACACAGACGACGCCCGCTCATCGGCAAGCTCCGCCTTGGGCCACCCCTTGTTGGACGGGGGCGCCTCCGTTGGCAGCACCATACGCGGATGGGCACGTTTGGCGTCCAACGTGACCCATTTAGATTGGATGTTGTCGGCCATCTTCCCGGTGCTCGAGATTGAGTTGGCCTTGCTAGACGCAACGAAATTGGCGCATCTGGAGATGTGTCCCTCGCTAACACGAAGGAAGAAGAAGTGGCGCAGAAGCGCCACGGATGGCATCATGCCCAAGTACACCTCGCAGTAGTAGGCGAAGATGGACAGGAGGAGGATAGAGTTGGGGTGGAGATGCAGCGCCAGCAGCCCGTAGTGGTCGAGGACCTCATAAAATAAATCGGAGAAGAGAGGAACCAACCCGACGGCGACGCTACTCAAGAAGAAGGGGAAGAAGGTGCTTCCCTCAGGCTCCGGCACATCGGAGGCAAGCCGGAGCTCGGTCTCCCCCCATTCATTGCTCTCCCCCGCCGTCAGCAGGCGCACGGAGGCGAGGCTCTTTTCCGTGACGGTGGGCGCTTCAAGAGCTGGCTCATACCAAGCCGGTGCCGAGGAGGTCTTGGTCTTGTGCGGCACCATGGGTCGCAGAGGCGGAGCAAGATTGGAGCAGATCTGGAGGTACCGGTGGCGGGGAGCGAAAAGGGGATCTGGAGCAAGGCGAGGAAGAAACAATGAAGGCAAACACTGTCTACGTCAGCCTTTTGTCAGGTCGGGCAGTTGTCGTGGTAGCGTGGGAAGCGGAGATGCCCATGTCCAATCAACCGCCATGCGTCAACCGAGGCCGCATGCTTTTGGGGCCCGCGGCACTCCGTCATTGACCTTTGGCTTCGCCTCGAAGCCAAGCCTGAGCGCACCTTGGGCCTGGGGGCTACTGTTGGCGTTCTGGGAATGGGGGTCCCCAGAATTGCCTGCCTGCGGCCCATGGCGTGGTTGTGCTAGTAGGCCTGTATGACCCATCTTCATCAACAAGGCTTTCAAGACCCTCGCAAGGGGCCAAGCCTCGCGAGGCGGACGACGCAAGACCTCCTCAGGAGCGGCCTAGCCAGGCAGGCTCACGAGGAGCGGAGATATCAAGGCGGGGCAAACCTCACGAGGCTCTCATGACGTGAGCCATGACGATCGACACCAGGCGGGCGCCAGCGTCCTTGTTTCCTCTTTGGTGCTAAGGAAGCAAGCGCAGGCGAGGAGTACCGAGGCATCAGGCAAAGGTTGCCATATCGGTGCAACGAGACCAAGACAGAAGGACGGCAAGATGGAGGTCGCCGTGGAGCCCAAGACGGCGTCACCACCAGAGCCTTTTGCAGGCGAAGACTACTTTTGTCAGGATAGCTTGTACTAGTTGTCCCCTTTCAAATTTGCCCGCCGTTGTTGGCTCCCTTCCCGCTCAATATTTGGGAAGAGGACCATGGCCTATATAAGTAGGGCTAGGTACCACAGTAGGGGCATCTCATCCGGTCTGGAGCCAACCCACGCTCGCACAAGAACACCTCAACCTCAGGAGGCTGTTCTTCCCCTTGTACTGTTTCTCATCAGCCCAAGAGGCAATCCACCACCACACACTGGAGTAGGGTATTACACCACAACGGTGGCCCGAACCAATATAAATCTCGTGTCTTTCTGTGTTGCGAGTTGGTCGAGTTCATCCGTGAGATCTTAGCGAGCTAGGGCGTGGATCGGTAGGAGGGAAAGAACTTTGCGCGCACCCTAGAGTTTGAACCTTAAGGGTTTTGTCGGAACCCGAGATCCGACACCCGTGTCCGGATGGGACTCTCCTTTGCGTGGATGGCAAGCTTGGCGTCCGGATGTGTAGTTTCCTTTCTATGTAAACTGACTCTGTACAACCCTAGGCCTCTCCGGTGTCTATATAAATCGGAGAGTTTAGTCCGTAGAGGCAAGGACAAATCATACAGGCTAGACATCTAGGGTTTAGCCATTATGATCTCGTGGTAGATCAACTCTTGTAACCCCTATACTCATCAAAGTCAATCAAGAAGGAAGTAGGGTATTACCTCCATTAAGAGGGCCCGAACCTGGGTAAACATCGTGTCCCCTGCCTCCTGTTCCCATCAATCCTTAGACGCACAGATCGGAAGCCCCTACCTGAGATCGGCCGGTTTTGACACCGGCATTGGTGCTTTCATTGAGAGTTCCACTGTGCCGTCGACAGAAGGTTCGATGGCTCGATCGATCATCTACAATGGTGCTATTTCGGGAGAGACTTTTCTCCCCGGTCAAATTTTCGTATTCGGCAGCTTCTCGCTGCGTGCCAACTCGATTGGCCACCTTGAACAGATCGACAGCTACGCCCCTGGTCATCAGATCAGTTTTGGAAATCTGAATTATGTCACTGATATCCGAGGAGACTTGATCTTTGAAGGGTTCGCGGCCCCGACCACTGCTCTGGCCTTAGATCTGGAGCAAACTACCAGGTCAAAGATAGGAGTTTAGAGCCCACCGGACTCTCTGCAACTATGGAGCTCACTACCGGAGATCCGGAGGGGACTGCGTCACCGGCAAGCACGGAGTCAAACCAGGTTCCCCCTGTCATCGAAAAGCCGGACTCGCCCCCGGATACCAGCTCCGAACTCTCGAGGTCCACGTTACGTGAGCTTGGCTAGGAGACTCCTGCCCTGCCTAGCTCCACGGACTCTCGCTTCCCCGTCCAAACCTCGCTCTTAAACGAGGCTCTGGACTTAATGTGATCCCTCACCATTACAGAGGAATCACTTCCGAACTACGCCCAACCCGAACTAGGGGCTGAGAGCGGGGAATTTTGCGTCCCACCCACCACCCACTTCATAGCCACCGTCGAGGACTTAACCGACATGCTGGACTACGCCTCCGAGGACATCGACGACATGCACGACGATGCCGGAGACGAACAAGGCCAAGACCCGCCGTTTACTGGACGCTGGACGGCCACCTCCACATATGACGTGTATATGGTGGACACACCCAAAGAGGATGACGGCGACGGTAGGAAGGATCCGGTTGAGGACAATCCTGTTGAGGCACCACCGAAGCATCGACGTCAACGGCGCCGCTCAAAATTGCGTGCGAAAAAGAAAGCAATACCGGCACCAGAGACAATAACACTCTGGAGAACGCCGAAGACCCTGAAGCCCCATGTCGAGCCAACACCCGAACAGGATGATTGGGAGGAGGGGCAGGTCAACCCCGATGATCCGGTCGAGAACGAGGACTCGGAGGATAGTAACTATCTACCACACTCCGAAGATGAGGTGAGCCTCGGCGATGAAGACTTCATCGTGCCAGAGGAACCACTTGAGCAGGAGCGCTTTAAGCGCCAGCTAATCGCCACTGCGAGAAGCCTGAAAAAGAAGCAGCAATAGCTCCAAGCCGAACAGGATACACTCAACAACAGATGGACCCAGGTCCTAGCTGCTGAGGAGTATGGCCTTCAACGCCTAGCAAGGAGTTATCCGAAGCGACGACTACTACCACAATTCGACGATGAGGCCATCGAGCCAATACCGTCAAGACATGACCAAGCTGGTGAACCAGACCGGCCACCGCGTGGACGGGACAGAGCGGACACTCAGGCCGAACACCAACCCGCACCACCCCGCCTTAGAGGCAGAGAGACAGCGGCTCCAGGATACACCCACGACCTACGACAAGACCTGGATAATAGAGCAGGCCAAGCCAGATCAATCTATGGATCAAGGGGGCGTGCCCCAACACGAGACAACGGCCATCAGGCCTGGCGCGACAAGCACAACCCCACCCGGGCCGAAAACCGCATACGGACGACATCCGAACTCCGTCGCGACGTTGCCCGATACGAGGCGCCGCACACCCCTTATGCTTCACCGATGAGGTAATGGAGCACCAGTTCTCAGAAGGGTTTAAACCCGTGAACATTGAATCATCCGATGGAACGACAGATCCCGCGGTATGGATTGAAGATTTTTCTTCTCCACATTCACATGGCTCGCGGTGACGATCTCCACGCCATCAAGTACCTCCCACTAAAACTAAAGGGACCAACACGACACTGGTTAAACAGCCTCCTAGAAAACTCTATTGGTAGCTGGGAAGATTTGGAGGATGCCTTTAGAGACAACTTCCAAGGCACATATGTCCGGCCTCCAGATGTCGATGACCTTAGTCACATAGTCCAGCAACCCGGAGAGTCAGCCCGGAAGCTCTGGACCAGGTTCTTAATTAAAAAGAACCAAATTGTTGATTGTCCGGACGCCGAAGCCCTCGCGGCCTTTAAACACAGTGTCCGGGACGAGTGGCTTGCCCGACACCTCGGCCAAGAAAAGCCGAAGTCCATGGCAGCTCTTACCGCACTTATGGCCCATTTTTGCATGGGAGAATATAGCTGGCTAGCTCGTAGAAGCAACAGCACCAGCGACCCTAGCACCTCCGAAGCCAGAGATGGAAACGGTAGGCCACGACGCAACAAACACAAGCGTCGAAGCAACAATGAAGATACCGAAGATACGGCGGTCAACGCCGGATTCCGTGGCTCTAAAACCGGTCAGCGAAAGAAGCCATTCAAAGGAAACAAAGATGGTCCATCCAGTTTGGACAGAATACTCGATCGACCTTGCTAGATTCATGGCACCGCTGACAAGCCGGCCAATCATACCAACAGAAATTGTTAGGTCTTTAAACATGCCGGTAAGCTAAATACCGAGCATAAGGGGAAAGGGTCGCCTAGCGAGGACGACGATGAAGAGCCTCACCAACCGAACAAAGGGGGACAGAAGAAATTTCCCCCTGATATAAAAACAATGAACATGATATATGTTACACATATCCCCAAGAGGGAGCGCAAGCGTGCGCTCAGGGACGTCTACGCCGTAGAGCCGATCGCCCCAAAATTCAACCCCTGGTCAACCTGTCTGATCACTTTTGATCGCAGAGACCATCTGACCAGTATCCATCATGGAGGTTCGGCAGCATTGGTCCTCGATCCAATTATCGACGAATTCCATCTCACACAAGTCCTCATGGACGGCGGCAGCAGTCTTAATCTGCTTTATCAGGACACTGTCCGCAAAATGGGTATTGATCAGTCAAGAATCAAGCCCACCAAAACCACCTTTAAAGGAGTGATACCCGTCGTAGAGGCCTGCTGCACAGGGTCAATAACGCTGGAAGTAGTCTTCGGCTCACCAGATAATTTCTGAAGCGAAGACTTGATCTTCGACATCGTCCCTTTCCGCAGTGGCTATCATGTACTGCTCGGACGAACCGCCTTCGCCCGTTTCAATGCAGTCCCGCACTATGCTTATCTAAAGCTTAAGATGCCTGGACCACGCGGCGTCATAATAGTCAATGGAAACATGGAGCGCTCCCTCCGTACCGAGGAGCATACCGCGGCCCTTGCAGCCGAGGTACAGGGTGGCCTTATTAAGCCGAATACTACATCGACAGTCAAGCCCCCAGACAGTGTCAAACGAGTCCGGTATACCCTGCAGAATAATAGTCCGGCTCGTCTAGAGCTGGATTAGCAATTCAGCCTCCGTCCAAACCCCCACCCAATTGCGGGATACGTACCGCGCGTACATAACTATGCATTAAAATACCATGGGCAGGGACGGAGACACATTAAGGACAAAATCCACAATACGACTTGCCCCTATTTAGACCCTAATCTCCTTCTTCTTTTTTCTTCTCTTTTCTCTCATATTACACGTTCTTTAAAACCCAAATCACTTGTCGATGGTGCAAAGGGCCCCTTACCAGGCCCCTTCTATATACTTGCTCATTGATCCTCTTAAAGGATCCTACACCAAAAGGTGAAAAGCGGCGCAGACGTGCGGCAACGTGTCCAAAGGATCTTCAAGACCACCTTTTTTCTAAGGACCTGTATAGAGCTTTTCCCCTGTTCTCAAATTCTTGGCATGTAAAATAGACTTGATGATTGTGGCATTCCCTGTAAGAGCACGTTTTGACGTATCAATCAGACCATAATGGAAACAGTTTTGTCCAAACCTGTTCGGTATTGGCTTATTTCTTAATCTGTCTTCCCTCTTTATGTCTGATTGACATATACACCTCGGTACGATTCAAATCGCCAGGGGCTCTATCCGGCCACATATATTCTTTCAAAAAAAAAAGAAGTCCGAACACTTTTATAGTGTACCTCGGCGTCCCGAATATGGCATTATATGCACTGGCTCCGAATCATGTCTTTGGTCAATAGTTGGGTTACCCGGCTCCTGTGGTTACTACCTTATGTTCCGCTTGTTCGGCTAAGGTAGTAAAGGGAGAACTACTACAATTGTGTTTCTGGTTTGCCCGGTCAAGCACCTCAGAAGAGAAAGCCGAAAACTGATTGTCATGATGCGGCGAGAGCTGGTCAGCAATTCGGTGACTTCCTAAATCTCTAGCGATTTGTTCCATATTACAAGAAGGACTAGCTCCCTCCCAGTCACGCGCATAAGGCATCCACGTTCAGACAAGCCGCATACGCATCAGGGGCTATCTCACAGTCCCATTGTCAAACTCCTATGGCTAAGTGAGAGTGATAAAGCCGCATAGTCCGATTGCCTGGTTCACCGCGCTGACACCTCCTTTACGGACCAAGACGTTGGGTCAAGTGTAGTCATGTGCTATTCCGAACACCCCCGTAGTATCTACGTGGGGGCTGAAGCCGACGACTGGCAAACTCTCAGGGATAAAAACGGCCGCACAGGAGGAAAAATTCTTTAAGATAAAAATGCACAAATATATTACAAAAGCTTCAGCTCATGGCACAACGCCTGGCTAGGTCAGATACATTTACTCGAACATGATATCCTTCGAGCATTGACCCTCTATCAAACGGGCACCCTCTAGGACGTCTTCAAAATAGCGCTCCGGCTTGCAATGGTCCTTGCCTCCTGGCGGGCCCTCCACTGCCACGATGGCGGCCTTCATTTTCGCCCAGTGCATCTTGACGCGGGCGAAGGCCATCCGCGCACCTTCTATGCATGTTGACCGCTTGACCGCGTCAATTCGGGGTAGCGCGTCGATGAGTCGCTGCACCAGGCCAAAGTAGCTATTTGGAATGGGTTCGGTTGGCCACAACCGGACTATGAAGTCCCTCATGGCCAATCCGGACATCCCATGTAACTCGGCCCACTACGTCATCTGGCCGTTCAACAGTGTTGGGCGCTCCTGCGTCGCGAACTGTGACCAGAATAGCTTCTCCGTCGTGTGCCCCTCCTGGGCCCGGAAGAACCGCGCGGCGTCGGCGGCACTCTTCGAAAGATCCGCAACGGCGTCTAGAGAACTCCAAAGTCGAGTGAGCGAGGCATACTTTTGACTGCCGAATTTACTCTGTAAAAGAAAGGGCTTACCAGCCGCTATCTGTTCGGCCTGCTTGACCTCCTCGCACGCCGCACGGAGCTCGGTTTGCGCCTCCTTGGCCCCCTGGAGAGCCTTTGTCATCTCGGCCACTTGGGCCTTGTTCTTCTCTTCCAAGGACTCACACTTGTTGGCGGCGTCCCTGAGCTCTTGTTCTACTTTGGTCACCCGCTCCTCGTATTGGCGGTGGGCAACCTGCCCGGCCTTTAAATCTGCGGACGCTTTGTCAGCGGCCGCTTGGCTCACCCGTGCCTGCTCCTTGGCTCGGGCAAGGTCGCCCTTCAGGGCCTCGACCATCGCTGCACTACCTGCAATAACGAACATGGCAACACAGGAGCTTAGACTCTGCATGGGTACACTACTTCAGGTGTGTTAGCATTTTTCCAAAAAAACATACCTTGCGGCTCATCAAACCTCTTGTTGATGCGGACGAGATCCTCATCGGCCAGCCCCAGCTTCTGCTTGAGTTCAGATACTTCGGCGGCCTGGGCGGTTGCCGCTAACAGTAAATCCTGTTTCTCAAAATAGACATGTTATCTCCTGCGAATATCATCGATCCTCTGTTCGGCCTTTTTCCAAAAGCCGAACAGAGTCTCAGGGGCTACTATCTATGCACAGGCCTATTTTTCATATGGAAAACGGCTAAAGACATTACATCGTATACCTCAAAGCCTGTTAATAGGCTGGTGAAGGCTTCGTTCAGCCCGCGTTTGGCGGACTGAACCTTCTCAACCACCGTACCCATTAGGGTACGATGCTCTTCCAAAACGGACGCACTTTGTAGTGCGTCCGATAGAGTGTTCGGCGCCTTCGGATTAGAGGAGGTCGTCTCCGGAATAGGCACTCCCCTTCCTTCGAAAGGGGCCGCTCATTCGATCCCGGAGCCATTTGGGTCTCCGGAATGGCGTCTGGCTGGGGGTCAGACTGGTTTGGGCCCCCCGTCGTCAGTCTCCATGGGGGTTGTACCCCCCATGTTCTCGGCAGCCGAGGCATTACCCTCTGGCGCCATCTTGGCGGTCCCCCGTGCCTCTCCACGGACAGGAGAGGTCCTTTGAGATAACACCTCGGCGTCGTTCGCAATAGGTGGCGAGGAGGTTCGGGGAGGCGATTCGCTCTCCATCATCTTTGACGCCAAAGAATTCACCGACGATGAAGATAGTTGGGGGAGACCGCGGGCCGGACTGCAGCGCATGATTTAATATGATTCCCACGATTCGAAAAAGACTGGATGTGTGTAGAGCATCCTCAGATACTTACGATTCGGTTAGGGGCTTGACCCTGGGGCGATGCTTGGGGATGGCTTCGGCATCCAAATCCGAGTCATCCGACAGGGATATCTTTCCCCTCTTGGACGCCTCTGCCTCCGGGTCTACAGAGGCCGCCCTCTTCCTCCCCTTGGGAGGAGGGTTATCTTCTTCCTCCTCCTCTTCGTCCCCCTCATGGGAGGAGGGAACCTTGGTCCCTCCGGACATAGCGTCCGAAGTACCTTTATGGTGGAGGCCACTTTCGGCCTCCTTGCCCTCTTCTTCTTGTCCTTCGCTGATGCCTGATATGGCGCCGGGACCAGCATCTTCATTAGCAGAGGATTAGCTGGGTCTTCGGGGAGTGGGGCCGGACACCTGATCCGCTCCGCCTTTTTCGTCCAACCTTGTTTAGAGGAGGGAATTCTCAGTACACCCCCTTTGATTGATGAACTAAGCTATGTTCGAAAATTTAACACTTATCGGGGTGGCCGGGTGATTGCAGTCAAGGCTGATGTCCTCGGACATCTTCGGCCACGACTTCTGAGTCTTGAAGAGCAATTTCCAGATCTCTTTGTGCGTCGTGCCGAAGAAATGCTGCAGGGTCCGCGGCCCTTCCAGATTAAACTCCCACATACGGAGAGGCCATCGCTGGCAGGGAAGGGTTCGGCGGACGAGCATCACCTGGATAACATTAGTGAGGCTCGTGTCCTTTTCTATGATACTCTTGATGCGCTTTTGCAGCATCAACACCTCGTCAGACGATCCCCAGTACAGACCTTTGTTGGTCCACGACATGAGCCGCAGCGGGGGTCCGGATCTGAATGCAGGAGCGGCCGCCCACTTGGTGCCGCGTGGTTCGTTGATGTAGAACCACTCCTGCTGCCATATCTTGACGGTCTCCACAAAGGCCCCTTTGGGCCAGGTAACATTGGGGAGCTTTCTCACCATGGCGCTGCTGCAATCCGCGTGCTGCCCGTCGACCACCTTCGGCTTCACGTTGAAGGCCTTGAGCCACAGGCCGAAGTGTGGGGGGATGCAGAGAAATGCCTCACACATGACGATGAACGCCAAGATGTGAAGGAAGGAGTTCGGGGCTTGATCATGAAAATCTAGCCCGTAATAGAACATAAGACCACGAACAAAGGGGTGAAGGGGAAACCCTAACTCGCGGAGGAAGTGAGGGATGAACACGACCCTCTCGCCGGGCTCTGGTTGCGGATGACTTGCCCTTTTGCGAGGAGCCTGTGTGCGTTTTCCGCGGTCAAGTACCTCGCCTTCCGGAGCTCTTTGACGTTCTCCTCCATCACGGAGGAGGCCATCCACTTGCCTTGAGAACCGGATCCAGACATTGCTGGAAGGGTTGGTGGCGGTGGGAAAGATTGGAGCTTGGGCGCTGGAGCTCGGGGATGGGAAGGCAGAGGAAAGAAGAGGGCGTGGGGTGAAAAGGTGGATCTTTATCCGTTTATATAGGTCGTGAATATCAAGCGCCACCCCCGCCTCAAGCCTTAAAGCTCGCCTGTTCCCAAGGGGTAGTGCGAATGACACGGTTGGATTACCCAAACCCGTATTGATGAGAATCCCGCAATAAGGGGACACGATCTCTGCTTTGACAAGATGTGTCAATGGAGGCCGGGCCTCGAAATGCGAAGCGGGAGGCAAAAAAACGGTTCGAAATAATAATAAGGCCAGACGTAACGTATCACCAAAAGAGCTGTCAGAGGACATAACTTATTTTGCTTAAGTATTTTGCCCTTGAGGTTGGGGATTGTAACTGTCATACAGAGCCGGATATAGTTCTCTTGTTCACTTGCTTTGGAGTACTCGGAGGAGGAACCCGCCTTGCAATGCCGAAGACAATCTGCGCGCCGGACATATCGTCATTGAAGCCTGGTTCAGGGGCTACTGAGGGAGTCCTGGATTATGGGGTCCTCAGGGATCCGGCCTATGTTACATGGGCCGGACTGATGGGCCAGAAGATACAAGATAGAAGGCCTTCCCCCTTGTCCGGATGGGAATCTCCTTTGTGTGGATGGCAAGCTCGGCGTCTGGATGTGTAGTTTCCTTTCTCTATAAACCGACTATGTACAACCCTAGGCCCCTCCAGTGTCTATATAAACCGGAGGGTTTAGTCCGTAGAGGCAAGGACAAATCATACAGGCTAGACATCTAGGGTTTAGCCATTACGATCTCCAGGTAGATCAACTCGTGTAACCCCTATACTCATCAAAGTCAATCAAGCAGGAAGTAGGGTATTACCTCCATTAAGAGGGCCCGAACCTGGGTAAACATCGTGTCCCTTGCCTCCTGTTCCCATCGATCCTCAGACGCACAGTTCAGAACCCCTTACCTGAGATCGGCCAGTTTTGACACCGACACGGACCCTACGGGTTCGAGAACTATGTATACATGGCCGAGACACATCTCTGGTCAATAACCAATAGTGGAACCTGGATGCTCATATTGGTTCCTACATATTCTACGACGATCTTTATCGGTCAAACCGGAATAACAACATACGTTATTCCCTTTGTCATTGGTGTGTTACTTGCCCGAGATTCGATCGTCGGTATCATCATACCTAGTTCAATCTCGTTAACGGAAATTCTCTTTACTCATTCCATAATGCATCATCCCGTAACTAACTCATTAGTCACATTTCTTGCAAGGCTTATAGTGGTGTGCATTACCGAGAGGGCCCAGAGATACCTCTCCGATACTCGGAGTGACAAATCCTAATCTCGATCTATGCCAAACCAACAAATACCTTTGGAGACACCTATAGAGCATCTTTATAATCACCCAGTTACGTTGTGACGTTTGATAGCACACAAGGTGTTCCTCTGGTATTCGGGAGTTGCATAATCTCATAGTCAGAGGAATATGTATAAGTCATGAAGAAAGCAATAGCAATAAAACTTAACGATCATTATGCTAAGCTAACGGATGGTCTTGTCCATCACATCATTCTCTAATGATGTGATCCCGTTCATCAAATGACAACACATGTCTATGGCCAGGAAACATAACCATCTTTGATCAACGAGCTAGTCAAGTAGAGGCATACTAGGGACACTCTGTTTTGTCTATGTATTCACACATTTACTATGTTTCCGGTTAATACAATTGTAGCATGAATAATAAACATTTATCATGAAATAAGGAATATAAATAACAACTTTATTATTGCCTCTAGGGCATATTTCCTTCAGATACCCCTAGTGCCTATATAAGTTGAGGGGTTTAGTCTGTAGAGGCAGCCTATAAACAGTTAGAACTCATACATATGATCTTGAGGTAGATCATCATGTACTTTGTACCCCATCACAATCAATACAATCAGAAGCAGGACGTAGGGTGCCTCTTAGCTAGAGAGGGCCCGAACCTAGGTAAACATTATGTCTCTCTTATCTCCTCATACCATCTAGTCGAGACCACCAGCTCATGACCCCCTACCCCGAGATCCGTCGATTTTAGCACCGATATTGGTGGCCCATACAGGTCTCGTTGTGTGGTCGCAGAGGCTCGATGGAGGCACCGATTGATGACCAGATCCATTCCGGCACGACATCAGAACATCAAGATCCTAGCTTAATAGAGGCATAAGAGAATCTCAGAACTCCTACACATTATCCTCGTATAAATCCTGACGAACCAATCTCGGTGATCAGATCTCCTGACATATCTTCGTATCTGGCCCAGGATCTTCAAGCACTCACATCCTAAGAGCCAGTCTCGCACTTGCCACGTGAAAATATTTGTGTCTGGTCGGATCAAGCCTTGAGCTCGAATCCAAAAGCCCTCTGTGGCAGCCCACTAAGCATGACCGCGCAGATCGGTCTAAGGCCGACATTTGTGGGATCGAGAAGATAGGTCTAGAGGGGGTGAGTAGACACTAACAAGGCAAAAGGTGCAATTTTTAATTTTCTTGGGACTTGGATAGATTTTAGTAAAAGTGGCAACCAATACAATATACACATGCATATGTAGAGAATGGGCAACAGATAATATACAACATGCAAGTGTAAGAAAGTAGAGGAGGTAGAGTTCGTGAGATCAAACACAATGAAGACACTGTGATTTTTGGCGTGGTTCCAAGGTGCCATCGTACGTCCATATCGATGGAGACTTGAACCCACGAAGGGTAACGGCCGCGCGAGTCCACAGAGGGCTCCACCCATGAAGGGTCCATGATACGTCCATTTTGAATCATGTTTTCCAATTGTTATTTATAATGTTTTTATGCATAAAAATGCTTTATGGAGTAATTCTAATGTCTTTTCTCTCATAATATGCAAGGTTTACACAAAGAGGGAGAACACCGGCAGCTGGTCTGGACCTGAAAAAGCTACGTCAGAGATACCTATTATGCACATCTCCAAATGAGCTGAAATTTTATGAAGAATTATTTTGGAATATATAAAAAATACTGGAGCAAATAACTACCGGAGGGGGCTGCCTGGTGCCCAAGACCCAAGGCGCGCCAGGCTCCTCTGGCATGCCCTGGTGGGTGGTGGGCAGCCCAGCCCACCTTTGGTGCCCATCTTCTGGTATGTAAGGTCTTTTGACCTAGAAAAAATGGAGAGGACTTTCAGGACGGAACGCCGCCGTCTCGAGGCGGAACTTGGGCAGGGGCACTTTTGCCCTCCGGCAGAGCGATTCTTTCGAGGGAACTTCACTCCCGGAGGGGGAAATTGAAGCCATCTTCATCACCAACAACGCTATCATCTTTGGAAGGTCAGTCTTCATCAACATCTTCAACAGCACCATCTCATCTCAAAGCCTATTTCATCTCTTGTGTTCAATCCTTGTACCTAAACCTCAGATGGTACCTGTGGGTGACTAGTAGTGTTGATTACATCTTGTAGTTGATTACTATATGGTTTATTTGGTGGGAGATTATATGTTTAGATCCATTATGCTATTTAATACCCCTCTGATCATGAATATCATTTGTGAGTAGTTACCTTCACTACAAAAAAAAGACACATCCATGACATGTTAGGCCAATTTTTTTTCTGTCATGCTTATGACACTTCTATGACGATAATTGTGACAAAACCCGGTATCATCAAGGATGTGGAGGGCTCCTACTTCTATGACAAAAAATCATGATAGAAAATGGGCTTTTCTTCTTGGGCGGGCCGGAGACGCACCTACATGACATTCTTTGGGCTGTCCATGACGGACAAATTCGTGGTAGAAGCGAGGGCGAGGAAAGATTTGGGGAGTTCCCAGTTATGGTGGGTGGTCGGGGCCGAGCGATGCACGGAGGTTTGCGCGTTTCTCTCATACACGTACGCGCGTGTGTGTGAGGCATTACGCTCTAACTGAACCCGAGCGAGGTGGGCTCTAACTGAACCTGAGCGACTGCACTAGCTACGTTACTGAACCCAGATCGATCCCTTGTTGTTAACTGAACCCGAGTGATTCCTTCGCTACTGCTGCTAACTAAAGCCGATCGAAGCTGCCTCTTGATGAACAGTTACCGGTGGGGGTTGGGTGCATCATGACTGGATCTTTTCTACCATGAATTACAATGTTTAGTCGTTGTTTGAACTTTGGAGGTGATGTGCATTTATGTTTTGCGGTCTCAGAAAGGGCTAGCGGGATACCACTATTGTCATATTATATCATGGTTGTTTTGATGAAGTGTTGTCATTTGAGATATCTTATTATTGCTTGCTAGTTGATTATGCCATTGATATGAGTTAATATAACTTTTAAGAGTTATTGTTGACATGGTTAGTCATGATCTTTGCTGAAAACCTGGGTGCTACTTAAGCTTATTTATGTAAACAAGAGCAAAAGAGTTCGTACAAGTTTTTTTTTCATTTTCAGTTTATCAACTGAATTGCTTGAGGACAAGCAAAACTTTAAGCTTGGGGGAGTTGATACGTCTCCGTCGTATATACTTTTCCTAATGTTTTTCCTCTTGTTTTGGACTCTAATTTGCATGATTTGAATGAAACTAACGCAGACTGACGTTGTTTTCAGCACAACTACTATGGTGTTGTTTTTGTGCAGAAATAAAGGTTCTCGGAATGACATGAAACTTTTTGGAGATTTTTTTATGGAATAAAAGAAAAATACTGAAGCCAAGAACCACCGGAGGGGGGCCCCTGGGTGAGCACAACCCACCAGGGCGCCCCGCTGACCCTATCTCCGACGCTATAAAATCCTATTTTCAGAGAAAAAATCAGGGAGAAAGAATTATCACGTTTTGCGAGACAAAGCCGGCGCCACCTCCTGTTCTTCGTCGGGAGGCTAGATCTGGAGTCTGTTTGGGGCTCCGGAGAGGGGAATATTCGATCTTCGTCATCACCAACCCTTCTCCATCGCTAATTCCATGATGCTCCCCACCAAGAGTGAGTAATTCCTTCGTGGGCTCGCTGGTCGGTGAGGGAGTTGGATGAGATTCATCATGTAATCGAGTTAGTTTTGTTAGGGCTTGATCCCTAGTATCCATTATGTTATGAGATTGATGTTGCTATGACTTTGCCATGCTTAATGCTTGTTACTTTGGGCCCGGGTGCCATGATTTCAGATCTGAACCGTTTATGCTATCACCATTATATCTATGCTCTAGATCCGATCTTGCAATTTATAGTCACCTATTACGGGTTATGATCTGTAAACCCCGAAGTGACATTATTCGGCATACTCTCCGATGATGACCGTAGTTTGAGGAGTGCATGTATTCACTATGTGCTAATGCTTTGTTTCAGTTCTCTATTAAAATGAGGCCTTAATATCCCTTAGTTTCCATATGGACCCCGCTGCCACGGGAGGGTATGACAAAAGATGTCATGCAAGTTCTTTCCATAAGCACGTATGACAATTTATGGAATACATGCCTACATTATATTTATGAACTGGGGCTAGTTTTGTACCACCCTAGGTTATGAATGTTATATGATGAATATCATCCAACAAATTCACCGATCCAATGCCTACGAATTTTCCATATATTGTTTCTACTAAGTTACTATTGCTACTGTTACTGTCACAACTGCTACAAAATCATTGCTATCACTGTTATCGTAACTATTACTATTACTATTACTACTGCTATCAAAATGATCATATTGCTGTGCTACTGATCATATTGCTGCAGATAATTAATCTGTCGAATCAATAAATTTGGGTTGAATACTCTACCCTCGAAAACTGTTGCGATCCCCTATACTTGTGGGTTATCACTCCTCAGTCCAAAAGATATCTCCTGCAGCACGAAGAACAACGTCTACTGCTGCTAGGTAATCATTCGGAGCATAAAGAGATTTCTCTCGCTTCTTTCATAGGTTTTGGGCTAAGCATCACAGCGGATCTAAGCTTCGAGAACCTATAGCCCTCTTAATAGTACGGAGGTCCTATGACTCAATTGAACGAAAGAAGAAGAACGAAAAGGATACTACGTCTTCTCTTTGTCTTCGACTTCCATTCGTTGCAGTCAATTTCTTCGGACAACAACACCGAACTAATTGCTTCATGTCAACAATAATTTTCGAGGGGCTAATTCCTTCACATCAATCTTCTCGTGTACATGACTTCAATAGATGTAGCTTGTTCTTCTCTGCAACGCAGATATACTTCGCTGAAGTTCCTCGAACTTAGCACCGGAGATAGCATTCTCTTCGGTATTGTATGGACTATTTCTCTCTGTATGCAATAGCAAACAAATTCGCGTTCTTGAAAATCGGCACTTCTCCAAATCCAGAAGACAGACGGAATTCTAGGATTATCCTTTTGGGCAAAGACTTTATGCAGACTTCTTCTGGATTCAGTCCATACCTGTTCCTGTCAACAATCTCCAAAACATAGGAAGGCAGATATTGCACCAACAGAAAGGTAATGGATGTTGTTGTTGTTGATGATGAACCCCTTACTCTTGTGCTTTAAATGATAGTCTCCTCAACACTCAATCACCCTCTCACAAATTTGGCATGGTAGTAGGAAAAGGACTGCAGTGGAAAGAAACTTGAGGGGCTAGAAATCAAGGATAAAAGGTTGGAGTGGAATCCTCTTGATTTCAACACAAGTGTAGGTGGTTATCTCTCAAAAAATGGATATGGGAAGGGGTAGTTTCGTCCTAGTTGCTCTCTCTCAGAGTTGGTGGAGTGGGTGGGGTATATATATATAGCCATCATAAAAAATTTAACTGTTACACAAACTCAGTGGGGCCGAGTGAAACCACTCGGTGAGACCAACTAGTGCAAAAGGTTTGACTTTAAGCATTTCGGTGAGACCGGATGAAACAACTCGATGAGACTGATGGATGATGACGTAAGCACTTTCTACACTTCGGTGACACCGACCCAAACCACTCAAAAATTCCGAGATGAAGTCGATTGGTTACAGAAGGTTGGCACGCACACTTCGGTGGGACTGAATGTCATCTCAGTGAGACCGAGTCACTAGGGTTTAGGCAGTGGCTCTATCAAGTGTATCTCGGTGGGTCCGAGTAGGAGTGAATTGGTGGGACCGAGATGGACTTTAGGGTTTTGGAAAGATAGGAATGTGAGGGTGTGGCTGAGGGTTTGGGAGTAGTATCTTTAATCACTTAAAAATGATTCATGATCCAAACCTCACCCCCTTTTAATAGTATTGGCTTTCCTATGGACTCAATGTGATCTTGGATCACTTAACCATAAATCTGGAGTGTTGAAGCTTTGCCAACATTGTTCCTATTAGCTTGAGGGGTCCACATCTCCATCCATCTACTTTCCTAGGCTAAACTTTTCCTGAAATATAGTTGAGGAAAACATTAGTCCAACAACATGTATGTTGGCATGAATTACCAAAACCACAAATGGAGCAATTGTGCTTTCAATCTCCACCTTTTTGGTAACTTATGACAACATATATCAAAGCTTCAAATAAGAATACACTATAGAGGTACATTAAAGCTTTGAGAAGCATGTAACATGTATACGCTCCCCCTACAAGTGTGCAGTCTTTTAAAGTTAATTGCTTTTGGAATGCAAATGCATAATTGGGTAGGAATATTCAATATGTCACATGCATCTCCGGTATATGCATCAAAGCAAAAGATGTGAATGGAAGTGTTCATGTGTCCATGATGATTTCTTGCAAACAAGTATGTTCAGTAAGCAAATCATCATGCACATGTGTATGTTGCATATACTTACCTTGAGGTGCTTGACCATTATACCCGAAGAAACAAACTTGAGAAAACAAGGTTAGATAACACAAGAGTTTCTCTCCAAGAAAATGCAAGAACTTCAATAATACCAAGATTGGAATGACATGTAAAAGGGTTAGTATCACTAGGTGAATACTTCCTTAAGAGACGACATGTCCCCAAGGACTCAATAAAGATTTGCAATAAAGATCCAATGGTTCCCCCCTAAGCTTTGAACTTCCTCTCCCCTTGAATGTGTGCTTGTAGATATTGGGAGTAGGTAGGGTGAGATAAATCAGAGAAAAAGATCATATAGTATGATCAAGCAAATAAAACATAAATCAATTATATGTTCCTCCGCACTTGGAAACATATAGATCTCTGTCCTCTTATAATTGTGCATTTCTCTTCATATAGAAAGGCTTTGATGTGTATCTCTCTCTAAGTGAGACTTTAGATAAGCTTTGATGGGACATCTCTCTCCCCCTTTGACATCAATTTCCAAGAAGGGTTTAGCTCTTAGTCATTGGTCAATGGGTAGGGTCCTCTATCTCTTGCAAAAATTCAAGCTTTGCCACGTGGATTATTGCCTATAGACGCCCATGAGTCACCATATCGGTACCCCTGGGGGGCTAGACCAGTGAGGAAAGTGTGTTATAAACGATGTGTGGGTTAGATAACGCAAGCACGAGCGGATCCCAAGCCAGTAAGATGCCACCCAATGTTTTTTTACTATAAACAGTAGGGTAAAAACCCCACTCTAAATTTTATTATTAAAAAAATAAAGGACAAAAGTCTCAACAGCTACAGATAAGCTTGAGCTAAGCCCAGAAAAGAAAAGAAAGAACCCTAAGAAAATATGAAGTGCCGCCCCGTGTGTTGTCATTCATAAGGTAATAGAAACTTCCAAATTTATTCACCAAGCATTGTTTGACAATCTCAAGCGGTACAACCTCCATCTTGGTCTCCTGGAAACATATTATACCAGGATCAAGCGCGGGCACCACTTGATAGGTAGTATTGCGTGGTGGTGGTGTATTTAGCCCACATACTTTCCACGCAAGCAACTTCAAAGGTCGTGTAGCCATATAGGAAGCCCACAACAATCACCACAAGGGTTGAAGGCTAAGGCCCTCACCTCCACGTCTACCACGGTCTCCGGAAGTGGCAAGACCAAGGGTTCCCATCCAAACAACGCTAGAACCACAACAATTTGGGTATCATTTAATGGTCGGTCGAACAAACAGCCATATGCCTACAATGCGTCATCGCCTATGATGTCTCCTTCATTTGTCAGGCAGGGTTTCCTTACGATTGCTTGTTGATGTTTGGTGCCCATAGATCCACGACCTAGGCCCTTAGCCAAGCGTACGCTCCACCTAGGTGTGGTGGTGATCCGCCTTCGCTGCCTTGGGCGCCTCGACTTCGGCGGTGTATGGCTCACAGATGTGGGGAGGATGGGAGATAGCTCACATTGTACTTGGGCACAAAAAGTGTTTAGGCGGGCAGGTGCATGCTTTGTGCAACAAGTGTGCCCGTCCAACCATTTGATAAAGCTACAAAAACCTCCTTAGAAAGACTAAGCATGATCCCATGCATGTGCAATTCCCATCTTGTCTCTACTTGGCACGCCTTCGAGTGAACGAGAGAGATCCCACAGGCGAGCAACACTAGATGAGACCTCAGGGGTTATCGCCTGCATGCTTTCCGCCCCATCAAGCACATGCATTGGATCCACTTGGGAGCCCATGGTAGGCTGAATGCCTCGCGTCCCATCAACAACCACCAACTCCATCGACCCCACGCGGACTGCCAGGTTTGTCTGCATCAGATCTTCACGCGAGTTCCAATTGGCCGCAGCAGGTTCCACTAACACCCCACGCTAGCGGTGGAAGGTAACAGAGGAAGGGACCTCTTCTCCGCCGCGTTCCAAGACTGGTGGCAGGAGGGCCCAATGGCACAAGACGACGAGAGATGCCCGATCCCATACTAATCGGCTCTAATTTCCACGGTTGCCACCTGGTCTCCCACCGTAGAATTCACCACGCGTCGGCATGTGGTAGGCGGTCGATCTGTGCTCTGTCCAATGGCAGACACAGTGTGATGAGGCCTACCGGTGACGTTATCTTGGCAGCTGGAAAGCACGAGACCCTCCGCAACCACCGGTGTTTGAAATTGGGGCCGCCGCGCGGACGACGCCTGGATTTCGAATTCTCGCGTCGGCCGCACCGATGCCGACGAGGACCCTGCGCCACAGGCAGGGCAACTTGCGTTGATCCTCCTACTGCCTTGTCCTAGGCCACCTACCACCTGGCGCAGGGCCATCACCGAGGCACTCGCGAACATCTTTTGACGGCGAGGAGGGGGCAGTGGCAGCGGCGGAGGTGGTGGATCGTCAGCATCATCCTCCGAGTCATCCACCATGGGCAGGCGCAACCAACTAGACAATCCTAATGGGATCACACTTCACCCCGCACTAATAGGAAACTAATCTAGAACATTCTTGAGAAAGTATTTCAGATAAATACACTTTTGGCACGTGGATATTGCAATCACACTTCCTGCGGTGCTATAATGTTTCCACAAAACTACACAAAAACTTGAACATGTGAAAATGTCTGTGATTTAAGTATCTACTAATAATTTTATAAATAAATAAATGTGCGATGGTTTTTTAAGTATGAATTTTCTGACATTAACCCCATAATAATAAAATAGAAAAATGAATTCAGATCAACACCCTACTAATGCTTTCCCCGGAGACACGACTCAAAACCCTACCAGGACATCCTCAAAAAAAAAAAAAAAAAAAAAAAACCCTACCAGGACTAGTGCTTTCCCCAATCCGACCTCTTTCCAGGGCGCACGTTCCAGCCCCACGCTGCTTTTATAACCCCTCGGTTTTCTCTCTCCTCTCCACCGCGGCGGCCGCAACTACTCTGGTACAGCAAGCGAGCGCCGCCCCAAGCCCTACACCAGCAATGGCCGATCCAGCGGAGCACCGCGAGGAGGAGGAGGCCGCGGCGGCCGGCGAGGAAGAGGACACCGGCGCCCAAATCGCTCCCATAGTGAAGCTCGAGGAGGTTGCCATCACAACCGGCGAAGAGGACGAGGACGTCCTCCTCGACATGTAAGCCGCCGCCTCCGCCTCCGCCTCCGCCTTTACTTCTTTCGATCTTGCCCGATCCGATCGTTCCCGGCTTTGATCTAAGTCTGACGCGTCTGGTTCGGTGCTTCTTCTTGTGTCCGCAGGAAAGCGAAGCTCTACCGATTTGACAAGGACGGGGGCCAGTGGAAGGAGCGGGGCACGGGTGCCGTCAAGCTGCTCAAGCACAAGGAGACTGCCAAGGTCCGCCTCGTCATGCGACAGGCCAAGACCCTCAAGATCTGCGCCAATCACCTCGGTACTTCTTTGCTTGTTGTTTTTAGGGGGATAATTTTCGGTGGTGATTTAGATTTACAGATCAGATAGGTGGGGGTGTTTTTTGACATCTTGATATTTGGTGTGCAGTTGTGGCCACGACGAAGATGCAGGAGCACGCTGGGAGCGACAAGTCGTGCGTGTGGCACGCTCTGGATTTTGCCGACTGTGAGCTCAAGGAGGAGATGTTCGCCATCCGCTTTGGATCCGTGGAGAGTGAGCACTGAGCACCCTATCATCTGTGCAGCTTTTCTCTTTTATTTTTATATATAGCGCGCATCATTCAAAAGGGTTGGTGATCTATGAATTCACAAGCCAAGTTTGTTGTGGGTTGTGGGTTTAACTAAGCAGTACTTCAGGTTGATCTAGTGTGTTATACCGGCCTTTGACTTTAAACTCCACAGTAGAACGGCATCAGTGTCGGACCTAGAAAGAAAATGTCCTGGTATCCTTCTTATAAAATATACATGCATTTTTTCTGGATGTCACACACTAATTTGCATCAATTATAGTAATGAATATATTTTTGGACAGTGTCCGGTGCACCCCCTAGCTATATGTTGCTGGTACGCCCTGAATGCCACAAAGCTATCCTGCCATGAAAGATCATTAGTGTAGTGCTGTTCCTGTATACCTAACATTCAGCAACTGATTTTCATGGCATTGCTTTGCTTGTGCTTAACCTCAGTACTCAGTAGTCAGTAATGTATAGCACTGCCTTACCCCTTGATCTTTTGCACTTCCATAGGATTTTTTGTCACTCTCGCTAATTAATTTTGAGCCAATTAGAGGCTGTGCTGTATTTCAAGTGTTCACATTTTCTGACAAGATAACTATTCATCTTAAGCAAAAAGGATTTTGATTATATATAAAACTGTAATATTATTTGTTGTAGTAGTGGCCCTGGTTATCAATTTGATGAATTTAGACTACACAAGAGGCGCTAAACTTGTACTCCCTCCGTCCGAAAAAGCTTGTCCCAAGCCTGTCCATCAAATGGATGTATCTAGCACTAACTTGGTGCTAGATACATTCATTTGAGGGACAAGTTTTTTCGGACGGAGGGAGTAGCAAATTGTTAGTTCTTCAAAATTGTAAAATTATTTTTGCAGGTATATAAAACTTGTAGGTTTTGTGATGTAGGTCAGTTCAGTTTTTCAATTTTCAAATAGCAGAATATACAAGTTGGCAGTAAACTACAAATATGAAATCGATCATCATGTGACCCCCATATTGCTGCAAGCATTGTCGCCCTAAAATAATTTGCATTCATTTGCACTTCTATTCAGCTTTATGTTAGTATTTTAGCTAATTAATGTTACAATATCCCAGCAATGTGTGCTTCTTCCATCTAAATGATCCACATTATTTTCCACATCCATTGCATTTTTGCATAGAAGCTTAGCTAATCAAGTTGCAGTGACCATGGGTCACAAACTGCAAGTTTTTGGACCTATATGTGGAACTGTGAAAGTATATTACAAGGACGTAGTAGGTGAATTATCAAGAGTATGGATGTAATGGACACTGCTAAAAGCTCAAGGGCTTGTGGTCCAAAAATTTCCCATAAAGGTTTCCTGTGTAGTGATGATATGCATGTTAGCATTGTAGGATATTTGATTGATAGTGTCGACAAATTTGTAAGAGAGTCATTAGTAGTTAGTTTGTAATTTGTGAGATTGTAAGTTTCTAAGACTGAGATTTAAATGCGTAAATAAAGTGAGCGTTGCTATGTTTTCTGCGGTTGCCGCACCTACATGAGAAAACAAGTGCCGAGGCATTATGCTATTTTAGTCAGGAGGCTAGCAAATATCATGTCATCCTCATGTTTGCTTGATTCTATTTCAGACTGCAAAAAATTCAAGGATCTTGTAGATGAGATTGCTGAGCAGCAAGGAAAGAATGAGGAGAAAGAAAGCGAGGAAGTCTCCTCTGCTGCCGAGTTGGTAGAGAAATTGACTGTGGCGGAGGTCAAAAAGGAGGAACAAACGGAGAAAGTGGAGACTCCTGCAGTAGATGATAAGAAGGATGCTGAAAAGTGAAAACTTGGGCCGGCTATTTCATCCTATGCTCTAGGCGGAGCACTGCTATACTCGAACTAGTGAATTTTCAAATGAGTGTCATTCGATTCATTTTATGGTCAAAGTTCATCTTCCTTTCACAAATTTTCATTGTGTTGTTCTGTGGGATGTTTGTTTGTGTTGGGCCAAGTTTGATTTGTGTCAGTCATGGGTTTCTTGGTTGATAGACTGTCATTTGTTTTTCTGGATGGTGTGCCTGGGGTTAGCATGTTTGTACAATTATTTGGGAATTGCTTTTGGAATGGATACGGTTTGAGTTGTCCAAAATCCCTGGATGATGCTGTCTTGTCACTTTGTACCGCGTCGCATATCTTCATTGCCGCAAGAACAATGATATAGTACATGAGCACACAAGACTTTAGTCAGGCCATTGTCTTGTCCGAGCTCCGACCGACGAGCACATGTTCCCTCTAACCGACGAGCACATGCCTCAGATAGTTACTCCCTCCGTTCGGAACCGACGAGCACATGTTCCCTCTAACCGACGAGCACATGCCTCAGATAGTTACTCCCTCCGTTCAGAATTACTCGTCTAAAAAATGAATGTATCTAAATATATTTTAGTTGTAGATATCGTCTAAAAAATGAATGTATTTAAATGTATTTTAGTTGTAGATACATATTCATTTTTGTGACAAATAATTCTGAACGGAGGGAGTATCTTTGAAGGGGCTGCTAAGGCATCCTGTATTTATATTTGAAAAGGAGAAGAAAAAATGATGCTCCAAAAATTTACACATAGCATGACATACGAATTTGATGAAGACCGTGGATGCTAGGCATCACATAGCATGCAGATACACAAAAGAGTTGACGAAAGTTTTACTGAATTTGATGAAGAGTGTGGATGGTTGGCATCCCCAAGCTTAGAGCATCTACAGCCGGACATTGCAAATCCGGGCCCTCAAACATCCGCGGACGCATCTGCGGGCAGTGACTAAGCATGCCTCAAATTAGTCACTTTGCATCCGCCTCTCTCATATTTCATCCCCTAAATCCATACAAAGCATGCAAAAGTAATCCTACGTACTACCCTAGCTACTCTTTGTCATCGGAGATGTCCGCGACGACGGCGCCGGCTGACGGGCGGGTAGGAGGGCTCCGGCTCATCCTCCTCCTGCTCGACCTCATCCATGTAAGCGAACATCTCCGCCTTGTCCGTGGCCTCTTGCGCCTCTATCTCCTGCCCGCGACGGCGTCTTGCCTCCGCAGTCGACTCCGACCGGAGGGAATCGAGGATGACCTGCTGCTCCGCCTGCAGATCCCCGTCGCCAACGTCCCCCACATCCTCCTCCTCCTCCTCCTCCTCCTTCAACTCCTCCTCCGGATCCACTGCATCCGGAGGTAGCCCCGCGGCGATCCGGGCTTCGCGCCTTGCCCGGATCTGCTCAAGGAGCTCGAGCTGGCGCCGCGGCGTCAGAAAGGGCTCGCTCCTCACCCGGCGGCGTGGGGGCATGGATACTATGTGGACGGGTGGAGTGGAAAGTGGCGGCGGCGGACAAGAGGAGGAAAATATGGATGGATGATAGGATTTCGGTGCTGCCGGTCGACTTAAATAGCGGGGCAATGCACTACGCGGTCCGCCGGAGCTGCGCCACCGGTCTGACGGAGGAGACGAGCTTCGGACCGCCTGGTTTGAGGGCGTTTCCGGCTGGGACCATTTCGTCAGTCCGACGTGGTGGGCGTGCCCGGGCGCCCCCATATCCGCCCCATATTTGGGCTGGATATGGGGGGTGCCGGTCATCCCGGACGTTTGAGGGCCGTTTGAGAGGCACGTCTGGGTCAAAAAATCATGACCGGGCAGTGACCGGGCGACCTGCCTGGGCGTTTGAGACGGGTTTGAGGGGTCCGGTTGTAGATGCTCTTAAGGCTTGAGACCTCGATAGAAAACTACGGGGATACAGAGCCTTAAGACTGTGGATAACTTTTGCCCAGTTCCTTCTAACAAGATGGTTCTTTTCAATCTAGAAAGTTTCATCAACAAACTTTGATAGGCTCGTGAATAGGTTAGTCCCCAAAACAATGATAATCCATACATGTAAGTACTGTGAAAACTATTGAAAAATAAATTAATCACTTGCTACAGTATATACTTCCATATATGAAGTTTCATCAACCAATAAGAATCCAAATAGAAGGCATTCAAAGCATGAAGCAAACAACGATTATGTCTTAAGAGTACAACCATCAAAGAATAATTTTGAAGAGGGACTTGCACTACAAAATTCTGAAATTTTTACCACTTACAAAAAACTTATCAAAGCTTACCGTGTAACATTTTCACAAAATTATGAGTTTCCCGTAGAATACTAAATTCCATAACTAACATCAAAGCTGTTGAAAACAACAAACTTAACAATCAACAAGCAACCTTCTTGTGATAATTGTAATTCTTGGCACTTTATTTTTTATAACACAGTGGTGATACAAGGGGGTAATTATTTTTATTCAGAAGCTTCCATGACAAAAGATTCACATTGTTTTCATGGGCATGTACAAAAGTTCAAGGTCGACCCCACTTCATCAATGATCACCCTTTCTCAATAACTTCTCATTTTGAAAAAGTTTTAGCTCATTCCATTCTTCACTTTCTTTTTATTTTATTGAATATAAGTGGATATTACAAAATATGATGGAGGATATGACAACAAAGTCTGATTCTCTTCCTATGCATTGGCATTGCATACAAAAATAAGTCATTCACAAAGAGCGAATGCCAATGCATGATAAAAGCAGTTTCTTGCAATTTTAGTTTCCGAAAGACATTGAGAGGGCACTTATTTCTTCCTCTATTATAATTACTGCAAGAAGCAGCAACAAACTTAATTGTATAAGTTTCATTAGCATCATCATGAGCACACACGGAAATTTCAAGCCACAAACATAGTATTTAATACACTCAAATTTCTCCTCTAAAGTATAGTTAGGAGAGTTCAAAACAATCATAGGGCTTCCATAAGTGAGAGCAAAACAATTCTCTATAATTTCATCATCCATAACAGTAGCATAATCATCTTGAAGTAATCCATCCATAGGGGCACATGACATTCATTCCAATGTTCATCATAGTCGTCAAAAAAGAAATTTCGTTCAACGAACTTTGTCTGTCACTATTATAAGCAGTAGTAAGTTCACTAGAGTTATTATCATAATCATTTGGAGATATGCATGGGTAGCTAATCCATTCTCCCTCCTATGATGCCATTGGTCTTTAACATTCAAGAGAGGTGCTTCCTTCATCAAAAGCATTAGTAGCAGCAACAGAAACATCACAAGTATCATTCACAAAGTTAGAGAGAAAGTCATCACAGAAATACATCTTTTTTGGTTTTTTATATATAATCATAGGATAATATTACTTAGGGCATCTCCAACGACAACCTGCAAATTTCCTCCCGCATCCATCCGCGGACAGGGGGGACCAGTTCGCGGACACGGATGCGGGAGGACGCCATCCAACCATAGCTGAATACATTTCAAACTCTTTTTCAAGGGTGTTAGAATCGTTACTCCATGGGTGTTAGAATCATTACTATGTAATCTAGATTATTGACTCTACTGCAAGTGAGAGACTTAAGGAAATATGCCCTAGAGGCAATAATAAAGTTGTTATTTATATTTCCTTATATCATGATTAATGTTTATTATTCATGCTAGAATTGTATTAACCGGAAACTTAGTACATGTGTGAATACATAGACAAACAGAGTGTCCCTAGTATGCCTCTACTAGACTAGCTCGTTAATCAAAGATGGTTAAGTTTCCTGACCATAGACATGTGTTGTCATTTGATGAACGGGATCACATCATTAGAGAATGATGTGATGGACGAGACCCATCCGTTAGCTTAGCACTATGATCGTTTAGTTTATTGCTATTGCTTTCTTCATGACTTATACATGTTCCTATGACTATGAGATTATGCAACTCCTGAATACCGGAGGCACACTTAGTGTGCTATCAAACGTCACAACATAACCGGGTGATTATAAAGATGTTATACAGGTGTCTCCGATGGTGTTTGTTGAGTTGGCATAGATCGAGATTAGGATTTGTCACTCCGATTGTCGGAGAGGTATCTCTGGGCCCTCTCGGTAATGCACATCACTATAAGCCTTGCAAGCAATGTGACTAATGAGTTAGTTGCGGGATGATGCATTACGGAACGAGTAAAGAGACTTGTCGGTAATGAGATTGAACTAGGTATGGTGATACCGACAATCGAATATCGGGCAAGTAACATACCGATGACAAAGGGAACAACATATGTTGTTATGCGGTTTGACCGATAAAGATCTTCGTAGAATATGTAGGAACCAATATGAGCATCCAGGTTCCGCTATTGGTTATTGACCGGAGATATGTCTCGGTCATGTCTACATAGTTCTTGAACCCGTAGGGTACGCACGCTTAACGTTCAATGATGATTGGTATTATGAGTTTATGCGATTTGATGTACCGAAGGTTGTTCGGAGTCCCGGATGTGATCACAGACATGACGAGGAGTCTCGAAATGGTCGAGACATAAAGATCGATATATTGGACCATGTTGTTCAGACACCGGAAGTGTTTCGGAGAGTTCCGGATAAAACCGGAGTGCCGGAAGGGGTTACCGGAACCCCCGGGAGAACTAATGGGCCTCTATGGGCCTTAGTGAGAAGAGAGGAAGGGCTAGGAGGGGCTGGCCGTGCCCCCTGGGTCCGAATTGGACTAGGGGAAGGGGGCGGCGCCCCCCTTTCCTTCCCTTCCCCCTCTTCCTTTCCTTCCCCCCCCTCTCTCTCTCTCTCTCTCTCTTGGTGGATTCCTACTAGGACTTGGAGTCCTAGTAGGATTCCCCTCTTGGGGCGCGCCCTAGGGGCCGACCGGCCCTCCCCTCCTCCCTCCTTTATATACGGGGGGGGGCACCCTATAGACACACAAGTTGATCTTTAGCCGTGTGCGGTGCCCACCTCCACAGTTTTACACCTCAGTCTTATCGTCGTAGTGCTTAGGTGAAGCCATGCGCCGGTAACTTCATCATCACCGTCACCACGCCTTCGTGCGGACGGAACTCTCCCTCGGCCTCAGCTGGATCTAGAGTTCGAGGGACGTCACCGAGCTGAACGTGTGCAGATCGCGGAGGTGCCGTGCGTTCGGTACTTGATCGGTTGGATCGCGAAGACGTTCGACTACATCAACCGCGTTACTTAACGCTTCCGCTTTCGGTCTACGAGGGTACGTGGACACACTCTCCCCGCTTGTTGCTATGCTTCTCCTAGATAGATCTTGCATGATCGTAGGAATTTTTTTGAAATACTACGTTCCCCAACAGTGGCATCCGAGCCAGGTCTATGCGTAGATGTTATATGCATGAGTAGAACACAAAGAGTTGTGGGCGATAATAGTCATACTACTTACCAGCATGTCATACTTTTGATTCGGCGGTATTTTTGGATGAAGCGGCCAAGACCGACATTACATGACCGCGTTCATGAGACTGGTTCTACCGTCGTGCTTTGCACACAGGTGGCTAGTGGGTGTCTGTTTCTCCAACTTTAGTTGAATCGAGTTTGACTACGCCCGATCCTTGTTGAAGGTTAAAACATCACACGTGACGAAAAATCGTTGTGGTTTTGATGCGTAGGTAAGAACGGTTCTTGCTAGAAGCCCGTAGCAGCCACGTAAAACTTGCAACAACAAAGTAGAGGACGTCTAACTTGTTTTTGCAGGGCTTGCTGTGATGTGATATGGTCAAGACGTGATGCTATATGAATTGTTGTATGAGATGATCATGTTTTGTAACAGTTATCGGCAACTGGCAGGAGCCCTATCGTTGTCACTTTATTGTATGAAATGCAATCGCCATGTAATTGCTTTACTTTATCACTAAGTGGTAGCGATAGTCGTAGAAGCAATAGTTGGCAAGACGACAACGATGCTATGATGGAGATCAAGGTGTCGCGCCGGTGACGATGGTGATCATGACGGTGCTTTGGAGATGGAGATCAAAGGTACAAGATGATGATGGCCATATCATATCACTTATTTTGATTGCATGTGATGTTTATCTTTTATGCATCTTATTTTGCTTAGTACGGCGGTAGTATTATAAGATGATCTCTCACTAAAATTTCAAGGTATAAGTGTTCTCCCTGAGTATGCACCGTTGCGACAGTTCTTCGTGCTGAGACACCACGTGATGATCAGGTGTGATAAGCTCTACGTTCACATACAACGGGTGCAAGCCAGTTTTGCACACGCAGAATACTTAGGTTAAACTTGACGAGCCTAGCATATGCAGATATGGCCTCGGAACACTGGAGACCGAAAGGTCAAACGTGAATCATATAGTAGATATGATCAACATAGTGATGTTCACCATTGAAAACTACTCCATCTCACGTGATGATCGGACATGGTTTAGTTAATTTGGATCACGTGATCATTTAGATGACTAGAGGGATGTCTATCTAAGTGGGAGTTCTTAAGTAATATGATTAATTGAACTTTAATTTATCATGAACTTAGTCCTGATAGTATTTGCATATCTATGTTGTTGATCAATAGCTCGCGATGTAGTTCCCCGTTTATTTTTTGATATGTTCCTAGAGAAAAATAAGTTGAAAGATGTTAGTAGCAATGATGCGGACTAGCTCCGTGATCTGTGGATTATCCTCATTGTTGCACAGAAGAATTATGCCATCGATGCACCGCTAGGTGACGGACCTATTGCAGGAGCAGATACAGACGTGATGAACATTTGGCAAGCTCGGTATGATAACTACTTGATAGTTTAGTGCGCCATGCTTTACAGAACCGGGACTTCAAAAACATTTTGAACGCCACGGAGCATATAAGATGTTTCAAGAGCTAAAATTGGTATTTCAGACTCATGCCCGAGTCGAGAGGTATGAGACCTCTGACAAGTACTTTGCGTACAAGATGGAGGAGAATAGCTCAACCAGTAAGCATGTGCTCAGATTGTCTGAGTACTACAATCGCTTGAATCAAGTGGGAGTTAATCTTCCAGATAAAACAGTGATTGACACAGTTCTCTAGTCACTATCACCAAGTTACTGGAACTTCGTGATGAACTATAATATGCAAGGGCTGATGAAAATGATTCCCAAGCTCTTCGTGATGCTGAAATCAACGAAGGTAGAAATCAAGAGAAGCATCAAATGTTGATGGTTGACAAGACCACTAGTTTCAAGTAAAAGGGCAAGGGAAAGAAAGGGAACTTCAAAAAGAATGGCAAGCAAGTTGCCACTCCCATGAAGAAGCCCAAAACTAGACCCAAGCTTGAAACTGAGTGCTTCTACTGCGAAGGAAATGGTCACTGGAAGCGGAACTGCCCCAAATACTTGGCGGATAAGATGGATGGCAAAGTGAACAAAAGTATATATGATATACATGTTATTGATGTGTACTTTACTAGTGTTGATAGTAGCCCTTGGGTATTTGATACTGGTTCAGTTGCTATGATTAGTAACTCGAAACAGGAGTTACAAAACGAACAAAGACTAGTGGAGGGCAAGGTGACGATGTGTGTTGGAAGTAATTCCAAGGTTGATAAGATCACCAACGCACACTCCCTTTACCTTCGGGATTAGTGTTGAACATAAAATGAATGTTATTTGGTGTTTGCATTGAGCATAATATGACTGGATCATGTTTATTGCAATACGGTTATTCATTTAAAAGAATAATTGTTATTCTGTTTACATGAATAAAATCTTCTGTGGTCATACACCCAAGGTGAATGGTTTATTGAATCTCGATCGTAGTGATACACATATTCATAATATTGATGCCAAAAGATGCAAAGTTGATAATGATAGTGCAACATATTTGTCGCACTGCCGTTTAGGTCATATTGGTGTAAAGCACATGAAGAAACTCCATGCTGATGGGATTTTGGAATCACTTGATGCTTGCGAACCATGCCTCATGGGCAAGATGACTAAGACTCCGTTCTCCGGAACAATGGAGCGAGCAACTGACTTATTGGAAATAATACATACTGATGTATGCGATCCGATGAGTGTTGAGGCTCGCGGCGGGTATCGTTATTTTCTGACCTTCACAGATGATTTGAGCAGATATGGGTATATCTACTTGATGAAAGATAAGTCTGAAACATTTGAAAAGTTCAAAGAATTTCAGAGTGAAGTGGAAAATCATCGTAACAAGAAAATAAAGTTTCTACGATCTGATCGCGGAGATGAATATTTGAGTTACGAGTTTGGTCTTCATTTGAAACGATGTGGAATAGTTTCGCAACTCACGCCACCTGGAACACCACAGCATAATGGTGTGTCCGAACATCGTAACCGCACTTTATTAGATATGGTGCGATCTATGGTGTCTCTTACCGATTTATCACTATCGTTTTGAGGTTATGCATTAGAGACAACTGCGTTCACGTTAAATAGGGCACCATCTAAATCCGTTGAGACGACACCATATGAACTGTGGTTTGGCAAGAAACCTAAGCTGTCGTTTCTTAAAGTTTGGGGCTATGATGCTTATGTGAAAAAGCTTCAACCTGATAAGGTCGAACCCAAATCGGAGAAATGCGTCTTCATAGGATACCAAAGAAGACTGTTGGGTACACCTTCTATCACAGATCCGAAAGCAAGATATTCGTTGCTTAGAATGGATCCTTTCTAGAGAAGTAGTTTCTCTCGAAAGAAGTGAGTGGGAGGAAAGTAGAACTTGATGAGGTAATTGTACCTTCTCTCGAGTTGGAAAGTAGTTCATCACAGAAATCAGTTCCGGTGATGCCTACGCCAATTAGTGAGGAAGCTAATGATGATGATCATGAAACTTCAGATCAAGTTACTACCAAACCTCGTAGGTCAACCAGAGTAAGGTCCGCACCAGAGTGGTACGACAATCCTGTTCTGGAGGTCATGTTACTTGACCATGACGAACCTACGAACTGTGAGGAAGCAATGATGAGCCCAGATTCCGCAAAATGGCTTGAGGCCATGAAATCTGAGATAGGATCCATGTATGAGAACGAAGTATGGACTTTGGTGGACTTGCCTGATGATCGGCAAGCCATAGAGAATAAAATGGATCTTCAAGAGGAAGATGGACGCTGATAGTAGTGTTACTATCTACAAAGCTCGACTTGTCGAAAAGGGTTTTTGACAAGTTCAAGATGTTGACTACGATGAGATTTTCTTACTCGTATCGATGCTTAAAGTCTGTCCGAATCATGTTAGCAATTGCCACATTTCATGAAATCTGGCAAAATGGATGTCAAAAACTACATTCCTTAATGGATTTCTTAAAGAAGAGTTGTATATGATGCAACAAGAAGGTTTTGTCAATCCTAAAGGTGCTAACAAAGTGTGCAAGCTCCAGCGATCCATCTATGCATTGGTGCAAGCATCTCGGAGTTGGAATATACGCTTTGATAAGTTGATCAAAGCATATAGTTTTATACAGACTTGCGGTGAAGCCTGTATTTACAAGAAAGTGAGTGGGAGCACCACAACATTTCTGATAAGTATATGTGAATAACATATTGTTGATCGGAAATGATGTAGAATTTTCTAGAAAGCATAAAGGAGTGTTTGAAAGGAGTTTTTCAAAGAAAGACCTCGGTGAAGCTGCTTACATATTGGGCATCAAGATCTATAGAGAAGATCAAGACGCTTGATAAGTTTTTTTCCAATGAGTACATACCTTGACAAGATTTTTGAAGTAGTTCAAAATGGATCAGTCAAAGAAGAAGTTCTTGCCTGCATTGCGAGGTGTAAAGTTGAGTAAAACTCAAAACACGACCACAACAGAAAATAGAAAGAGAATGAAAGTCATTCCCTATGCCTCAGCCATAGGTTTTATAAAGTATGCTATGCTGTGTACCAAACCTTTTGTACCTTGCCATGAGTTTGGCAAGGGGGTACCATATTGATCCAGGAGTGGATCACTTGAGAGCGGTCAAAATTATCCTTAGAAGATTAAGGAAATATTTCTCGGTTATGGAGGTGATAAAGAGTTCGTCGTAAAGAGCTACGCTGATGCAAGCTTTTACACCGATCCAGATGACTCTGAGTCTCAATCTCGATACATATTGAAAGTGGGAGCAATTAGCTAGAGTAGCTCCATGCAGAGCATTGTAGACATAGAAAATCTACAAAATACATACGGTTCTGAATGTGACAGACCCATTGACTAAGCTTCTCTCACAAAGCAAAACATGATCACACCTTAGTACTCTTTGGGTGTTGATCACATAGCGATGTGAACTAGATTATTGACTCTAATAAAACCCTTTGGGTATTAGTCACATGGCGTTGTGAACTAATCACATGGTGATGTGAACTATTGGTGTTAAATCACATGGCGATGTGAACTACATTATTGACTCTAGTGCAAGTGGGAGACTGAAGGAAATATGCCCTAGAGGCAATAAGAAAGTTTTTATTTTATTTCCTTATATCATGATAAATGTTTATTATTCATGCTAGAATTGTATTAACCGGAAGCTTGATACATGTGTGAATACGTAGACAAAACAAAGTGTCCCTAGTATGCCTCTACTAGACTAGCTCGTTAATCAAAGATGGTTAAGTTTCCTGACCATAGACATGTGTTGTCATTTGATGAATGGGATCACATCATTAGAGAATGATGTGATGGACGAGACCCATCCGTTAGCTTAGCACTATGATCGTTTAGTTTATTGCTATTGCTTTCTTCATGACTTATACACGTTCCTATGACTACGAGATTATGCAACTCCCGAATACCGGAGGAACACTTAGTGTGCTATCAAACATCACAACATAACCGGGTGATTATAAAGATGCTCTACAGGTGTGCCACCGGTCCGACGGAGGAGACGAGCTTCGGACCGCCTGGTTTGAGGGCGTTTCCGGCTGGGACCCTTTCGTCAGTCCGGCGTGGTGGGCGTGCCCGGGGAGCCCGGGTGCCCCCATATCCGCCCCATCTTTGGGCTGGATATGGGGGGGTGCCGGTTAGCTGGAACATTTGAGGGCCGTTTGAGAGGCCCGTCTGGGTCAAAAATCATGACCGGGCAGTGACCGGGCGACCTGCCCGGGCGTTTGAGACGGGTTTGAGGGGTCCGGTTGTAGGTGCTCTTAAGGCTTGAGACCTCCATAGAAAACTGCGTGGATACAGAGCCTTAAGACTATGGATAACTTTTGTTCAGTTCCTTCTAACAAGATGGATCTTTTCAATCTAGAAAGTTTCATCAATAAACTTTGATAGGCTCGTGAATAGGTTAGTCCCCAAAACAATGATAATCCATACATGTAAGTACTGTGAAAACTCATGAAAAATAAATTAATCACTTGCTACTGTATATACTTCCATATATGAAGTTTCGTCAACCAATAAGAATCCAAATAAAAGGCATTCAAAGCATGAGGCAAACAACGATTCTGTCTTAAGAGTACAACCATCAAAGAATAATTTTGAACAGGGACTTGCACTACAAAAATTCTGAATTTTTTACCACTTACGAAAAACTTATCAAAGCTTACTATGTAACATTTTCACAAAATTATGAGTTTCCCGTAAAATACTAAATTCCATAACTAACATCAAAGCTGTTGAAAACAACAAACTTAACAATCAACAAGCAACCTTCTTGTGATAATTGTAATTCTTGGCACTTTATTTTTTATAACACAGTGGTGATACAAGGGGGTAATTATTTTTATTCAGAAGCTTCCATGACAAAAGATTCACATTGTTTTCATGGGCATGAACAAAAGTTCAAGGTCAACCCCACTTCATCAATGATCACCCTTTCTCAATGACTTCTCATTTTGAAAAAAAATTAGCTCATTCCATTTTCACTTTCTTTTTATTTTATTGAATATAAGTGGATATTACAAAATATGATGGAGGATATGACAACAAAGTCTGATTCTCTTCCTATGCATTGGCATTTCATACAAAAATAAGTCATTCACAAAGAGCGAATGCCAATGCATGATAAAAGCAGTTTCTTACAATTTTAGTTTCCGGAAGACATTGAGAGGGCACTTATTTCTTCCTCTATTATAATTACTGCAAGAAGCAGCAACAAACTTAATTGTATAAGTTTCATTAGCATCATCATGAGCACACACGGAAATTTCAAGCCAC
The DNA here is from genome assembly GCF_018294505.1 of Triticum aestivum. NCBI lineage: Eukaryota > Viridiplantae > Streptophyta > Magnoliopsida > Poales > Poaceae > Triticum > Triticum aestivum. The sequence goes on from NC_057805.1 coordinate 337,534,542, forward strand.
AAACATAGTATTTAATACACTCAAATTTCTCCTCTAAAGTATAGTTAGGAGAGTTCAAAACAATCATAGGGCTTCCATAAGTGAGAGCAAAACAATTCTCTATAATTTCATCATCCATAACAGTAGCATAATCATCTTGAAGTAATCCATCCATAGGCGCACATGACATTCATTCCAATGTTCATCATAGTCGTCAAAAAAGAAATTTCGTTCAACGAACTTTGTCTGTCATCACTATTATAAGCAGTAGTAAGTTCACTAGAGTTATTATCATATTCATTTGGAGATATGCATGGGTAGCTAATCCATTCTCCCTCCTATGATGCCATTGGTCTTTAACATTCAAGAGAGGTGCTTCCTTCATCAAAAGCATTAGTAGCAGCAACAGAAACATCACAAGTATGATTCACAAAGTTAGAGAGAAAGTCATCACAGAAATACATCTTTTTTGGTTTTTTATATATAATCATAGGATAATATTACTTAGGGCATCTCCAACGACAACCCGCAAATTTCCTCCCGCATCCATCCGCGGACAGGGGGGACCAGTTCGCGGACACGGATGCGGGAGGACGCCATCCAACCATAGCCGCATACATTTCAAACTCTTTTTCAACAAACCAGATGAAATTCGTGAAAACAAGGCCAAATTTCATTTAAACATGACGAATTTCATACAAACCGGAACAAAATGGTTACATTTTGAACGTATTTTCAACTAAAATGAAACCGGACTAGTCTACGGCCGGCGCGGCGGGTCTCCAACGTTGTCCCCTTTGAGGTATATGCTTATGCGCAAAGGACGTGGCGTCGCTGACGGCAGCGTTGATGCCCGTGTCGCCGTGCTGAAGGAAATATGCCCTAGAGGAAATAATAAAGTTATTATTTTATTTCCTTGTATCTTGATAAATGTTTATTATTCATGCTAGAATTGTATTAACCGGAAACTTGATACATGTGTGAATACATAGACAAAACAAAGTGTCCCTAGTATGCCTCTACTAGACTAGCTCGTTAATCAAAGATGGTTAAGTTTCCTGACCATAGACATGTGTTGTCATTTGATGAACGGGATCACATCATTAGAGAATGATGTGATGGACGAGAACCATCCGTTAGCTTAGCACTATGATCGTTCAGTTTATTGCTATTGCTTTCTTCATGACTTATACATGTTCCTATGACTATGAGATTATGCAACTCCCGAATACCGGAGGCACACTTAGTGTGCTATCAAATGTCACAACGTAGCCGGGTGATTATAAAGATGCTCTACAAGTGTCTCCGATGGTGTTTGTTGAGTTGGCATAGATCGAGATTAGGATTTGTCACTCCGATTGTCGGAGAGGTATCTCTGGGCCCTCTCGGTAATGCACATCACTATAAGCCTTGCAAGCAATGTGACTAATGAGTTAGTTGCGGGATGATGCATTACAGAACGAGTAAAGAGACTTGCGGATAAAGAGATTGAACTAGGTTTGGTGATACCGACGATCGAATATCGGGCAAGTAACATACCGATGACAAAGGGAACAATGTATGTTGTTATGCGGTTTGACTGATAAAGATCTTCATAGAATATGTAGGAACCAATATGAGCATCCAGGTTCCGCTATTGGTTATTGACCGGAGATATGTCTCGGTCATGTCTACATAGTTCTTGAACCCGTAGGGTCCTCACGCTTAACGTTCGATGACGATTGGTATTATGAGTTTATGTGATTTGATGTACCGAAGGTTGTTCTGAGTCTTGGATGTGATCACGGACATGACGAGGAGTCTCGAAATGGTCGAGACATAAAGATTGATATAGTGGACCAGGTTATTCAGACACCGGAAGTGTTTGGGAGAGTTTCGGACAAAACCGGAGTGCCGGAAGGGGTTACCGGAACCCCCGGGAGAACTAGTCGGCCTCTATGGGCCTCAGTGGGAAGAGAGGAAGGGCCAGGAGGGGCTGGCCACGCGCCCCCCTTTCCTTCCCTTCCCCCTCTTCCTTTCCTTCCCCCCTCTCTATCTCTTGGTGGATTCCTACTAGGACTTGGAGTCCTAGTAGGATTCCCCTCATGGGGCGCGCCCTAGGGGCCGGCCGGCCCTCCCCTCCTCCCTCCTTTATATACGGGGGAGGGGGCACCCCATAGACACACAAGTTGATCTTTAGCCGTGTGCGGTGCCCACCTCCATAGTTTTACACCTCGGTCATATCGTCGTAGTGCTTAGGTGAAGCCCTGCGCCGGTAACTTCATCATCACCGTCACCACGCCTTCATGCCGACGGAACTCTCCCTCGGCCTCAGCTGGATCTAGAGTTCGATGGATGTCACCGAGATGAATGTGTGCAGATCACGGAGGTGCCGTGTGTTCGGTACTTGACCGGTTGGATCGCGAAGACGTTTGACTACATCAACCGCGTTACTTAACGCTTCCGCTTTCGGTCTACGAGGGTACGTGGACACACTCTCCCCGCTTGTTGCTATGCTTCTCCTAGATAGATCTTGCGTGATCGTAGGAATTTTTTTGAAATACTATGTTCCCCAACACGTGCTCCCCGCCGTGTTGGCGTGGAGCAACTCGCCACTTCTCCTTGGGCTGGCCTGGAGCGACGAGTTGTTGAACCACGTGCTGGCTTGGGGCCTCGGCAACTAGCTCTGACGGGCTAGGCGAGGGAGGTGGAGTAGTGAGCTTCCTCGCTCGTATTCGTTTGGCTTGACGGGCCACCCAACCGGCTTTTTTGCCGGAGAGCTGCTCTTTCCGCTTGTCAGATGCCATCAAAAGATTGGAGAAAATGGTGGAAGGAGGAGATGGGGAGCGGCGGAGTGGTGCGGTTCTTACTCAGCGTCTCTCCTAGTTTATATAGAGGGCAGACGTGAGGAGTCTGCCCAGCGTTGCATTTAATGTCGACCCGCTCGTGAATGGACGTGTGGCTGGAGTAGGTTTCTCGGCTTCCATGTGGGGTTAGTGGGGGTGTTTGAGTGCGGTGAAGAGGTCTGTTCAGCTGGGCATGCAGCGGGCGGCGCCCTCGGCCGGCGCGAAGCTTCAATGGCGTAGGAAGTGAGAGGTCGTGTCCGTCCTAAGCCATCTTCAATGTTAAGCGGCACGCTCTACAGCGGCATGAATGCGGGTAGCTGGCGTCGGGCGGAACGTGCGTGGGCAAGTGAGGAGGGGTCTGGGTGGGCCAGGGTGGTCAGAAACGGGCTTGGGAGCGGTGCGGAGTCCTGCAAACCTCCCCGACGTTTGTCTCCGGTTTGCGGGAGAAAACACGTCTAAACCGCACTGCGGACCAACACAGGGCCGCGTTGGATGGCTTCCGCGGTCCGGACGGTTGCGGGGGTCGGCAATGGAGACGCCCTTAGTAGCAAAGCAAACAAGTGCAAACCATAAAATTCAACCTAGCGCTATGCTCCCGGCAATGGCTCCAAAAGAGAACTTGATAATCTCCAAGTGCACGGTGTTATTGTAGCAATTTCCAAGGAGGATGCGGAACTATATAGGGTGTCGCCAAAGAGAGCTAAAGGTAGATTTTAAGGATGGAAATGGGTAGGGTATGGGGTGGGTAGAGCAATAACATGAAGGAAATATGCCCTAGAGGCAATAATAAAGTTGTTATTTTAGATTTCCTTATGCATGATAAAGGTTTATTATTCATGCTAGAATTGTATTGATCGGAAACTTAAATACATGTGTGAATACATAAACAATGACCGTGTCCCTAGTGAGCCTCTACTAGACTAGCTCGTTGATCAAAGATGATTAAGGTTTCCTAGCCATAGACATGTGTTGTCATTTGATAACGGGATCACATCATTAGGAGAATGATGTGATGGACAATACCCATCCGTTAGCTTAGCATAATGATCGTTCAGTTTTGTTGCTATTGCTTTCTTCATGTCAAATACATATTCCTTCGACTATGAGATTATGCAACTCCCGGATACCAGAGGAATGCCTTGTGTGCTATCAAACGTCACAACGTACCTGGGTGATTATAAAGATGCTCTACAGGTATCTCCGAAGGTGTTTGCTGGGTTGGTATAGATCGAGATTAGGATTTGTCACTCCGAGTATCGGAGAGGTATCCACTAGTACGCGTCGGTCCTAAGCAAACGGTTTTTAACCCCTTTCCGCGACGGCATTCACCGTCGCCAAATGAGTGTGGGCGATAGGGGGTTCCTTCCCACACGACCTAGAAACCGTTGGGGATATGCCCTCCTGGCACACACGCTCGGCAAAATGAGGTCGTGTGCGACCGACGAGCACTCAAATACAAAAATACGTATAGTAGTGCTAAAAATACAATTATACAGGCGAAATCATTTCCGGTCGTAAGTACATCCCACATAGTCAGTCACCACTAAACATTTCCGTTCGTATATACATCCCACACAGTCACTAAAAGGAAAACGTTTGCGCAAGGTGGCGTAACGCAAACAATTTTGAAGAGAATGTCATGTGTGATTGTTCATTGATCCAACACGGTTTATTCCTAAAAACTGTGTGCGTTGCCTGATGTCATCACCCACGGTGGTTTCTCATTAACCGTTTGCAATAGGAAAACCCAATTAGCAAGCTAGTTGGCCAATTAGCGGGCTAATTGCCCTATTATTAATAATCCATTTACTAATCTAATTGACATTCATATTAAACACATAATAAATTTCCATTTCCATATTAAGGAAGCATGATTTCATAATTGAAATACATCGGAGTACAACATGATATAGCTTCAGTACTCAGCTACCCCATTACACAACTGCACTAGCAGCAAGTTTCACATGCAACATCTAGAACCTTTCGAAAGTAGCATCATAGACGGTACATAGAGAGATGCACCTCATCTGGAAAACTGCTGAAGCGGAAGCGAATATTGAGCCTTCATTCATGTTGAAGGTCTTTGCAACTTTAGGCCAGTGCCTGTGGATGATTGACCGTCCATCCTTCGACCTCTTCAGGAACACTTCAATATTGAACCATGGGTGTTGTATGAAAACTTTCCTCGCCTCCTGACCACAGCGGTCGTTTGAGAGGTAATCAACAGTGAAGCCTGAAAACAAGGATGTGCATAAATATCTTCTCTATATTGGAAATGGGGCAAAGGAATACAAAAAGGCAAGGTATAATAGTTAGTACCATCTTGTAAACCTCAGTGCTTCCCATTGTTTCCCTGCAACACATATAAGGTAGTTAGTCATCAGGTTAAGTAAGGGTTCGCATGCTATCAGTAAAATATGTTGATGATAAATAAGCACATTGCAGATTCATCAGATTAATTCAAGCCACATGGAAAACCCATTTATCCAAACCAAGCATGATTAAGAACTAGGAAATATAGCACGTGTATATGTTTCTCATGTATTAAGTGCAGCCGAATTCGATTTATTCCTCACATGGTATACAATAACAGAATGCAGCCACAACAATTGAACATCACATTGCAGAATTGAACCAAGCAGTTAACTAAACACCACAACAAATGAACCAAACGTTAAATGAGCACCACATTGCACCATATAACATAGTCCTAATACAAGATCAGACAGTTAACCAAACCAAGCATGCTTAACAACTTGGAAATATAGGAATTGTATTTGTTTCTCATGTATTTAGTACAACCAAATTCGATTTATTCCTCACATGGTATACAATAAGAGAATGCAGCCACAACAATTGAACATCGCATTGCAGAATTGAACCAAGCAGTTAACTAAACACCACAACAAATGAACCAAACGTTAACTGAGCACCACATTGCACAATATAACATACTCCTAATAGAAGATCAGACAGTTAACCAAACCAAGCATGCTTAACAACTTGGAAATATAGCAATTGTATTTGTTTCTCATGTATTTAGTACAGCCAAATTCGATTTATTCCTCACATGGTATACAATAACAGAATGCAACCACAACAATTGAACATCGCATTGCAGAATTGAACCAAGCAGTTAACTAAACACCACAACAAGTGAACCAAGCCACAACAAATGAACCAAGCAGTTAACTAAACACCAATTGAACAATATAACATACTCCTAATAGAAGATCAGACAGTTAACCAAACCAAGCATGCTTAACAACTTGGAAATATTGCACCCTGAAGAATTAAACATCACATTTGCATAATTGAACCAAGCAGTTAATTGAACACCACATTGCACGACATATAGAACATATACACTATAGCAGAAGATTGCATGGTAAAAGTAGATAGCACAATTCACTAGAATTTGTTAAGGAAAGGCAGTAGCTAGCAAACTGAACATGGGTCCTTATAGTGAGCTAATAAGACAAGCTACTCCTCATTGTCGGAGATATCGATGACGATTGGATCCTTGGACATGGAAGAGGGCGAGGCCTCCGCATCGTGGGTGCCCTCGTTGTAGTGGTGAGTTGCCTGAGCCACTCCATGCACCAACCTGCTGGCTCTCGCGATGAGGTAAGCACGTGCACGCTGAGAAAACACCTCGTAGTCTTCGGCGAAGGCACCGATGTTGGCCTCGAGAAAATGCCACAAACTGTCGTTTAAAGCAGCCAACAGCCTCGTGGCGTCGGCGCGCGAGGCGTCAACAGTGGCCTCGATGGCGAGGTGCTCCTCCAAGATCTGGGGGTCAGCATGAATGGCAGCCATCGCGACCTCATCCGCGCGTGCGGCCGCGATTTGCTTCTCCGCTGCCAAATGCTCCTTGAGGTCCTGGCTATACTGCGTGCACCATGGCTTAGGCTGACACTTATTTGGTGGAGGGGTCGGTGATTTGGGTGGAAGGTGTCGCGTTCGCGCCGGCGGTCGGGGCATGTGGGATGTGGAAGGAGGAGGAGGATGGGGGTCAGGTGTGGATTAACTGCCTGGATAGGCGAGGCCGAGCAGCGTGAAGGAGGGTCGCCGGCAAGGAGGCGGCAGCGCTGCAAGCAAGGAGTGAAGGTTTCAACTTGGAAAGGAATGCGGAAATAGGGGAAATGTGGCTTTTGGTAAGGGGGAGGGGGCGGGGAGGTAGATATTTCCGCAGAAGCCGAAAATTCTGAATCGCTTCTGCCAAAAAAATGGCGCGCAAAGTGTCATCAAACACGGTCCCTTATTCAGACACGGCCCAAAGATATTTTGTGCTGCATCTCACACGGTTGGTTATAATAAACTGTGTGGGATCTACTTGATTTTTCGTCTTGATTTGAATTACATAATGGGGTCACAGCGGCCATGGACGGTGTTTGAATTGCTAGACCTTTTATCTGCAGTGATCATAAAAGAATTGGAATTATTCAGGGTTCGTTTGGACATTTTTATGCATTAAGTGAGTTTTCAATGCATTTATGTGCATAATTCAAATTTGAACTACATGCACATGCTCCAGTGCATATAAATTCGTTGAAAAATCAAATCTTTGTCCTTGGGTGCATGCTTAGGTCCCATGCAAGAAATGGGGATGAATTTCAAACACCATGGCACCGTTGATTGCCGGCAAAACATTGAGATGCCTGGTTTTTAAATTCTAGTAAATCCAAAACTCGTCTGAAATTCATGAAACTTGGCATGCTATCATGGAGCGGCATCAACATGCCGTGGTAAATTTTTTGTCCCATTTGGGGCAGGTTTGGGTATATGCTTCTCACAAACCGGAGCTTCTCACAACAAGCATGATGGTTTTCGGTAGGGAACGTCCCGCCTTTGGGGGCGAAACGATATCCATTGCCTCTTATTGCTTTAAAAAAAATTCTCGTGTCAACAGAGAACAACAGGAGTGTTGTGTGATTTTTTTGATTTTTCGGGGTTCGTTTGGACATTTTTATGCATTAACTGAGTTTTCAATGCATTTATGTGCATAATTCAAATTTGAACTACATGTGCATGCTCCAGTGCATATAAATTGGTTGAAAAATCAAATCTGTGTCCTTGGGTGCATGCTTAGGTCCCATGCAAGAAATCGGAATGAATTTCAAACATCAAGGCACCGTTGATTGCCGGCAAAACATTGAGATGCATGGTTTTTAAATTCTAGTAAATCCAAAACTCGTCTGAAATTCATGAAACTTGGCATGCTATCATGGAGCGGCATCAACATGCCGTGGTACCAATTTTGTCCCATTTGGGGCAGGTTTGGGTATATGCTTCTCACAAACCGGAGCTTCTCACAACAAGCATGATGGTTTTTGGTAGGGAACGTCCCACCTTTGGGGACGAAACGATATCCCTTGCCTCTTATTGCTTTCAATTTTTTTTCTCGTGTCAACATAGAACAACAGGAGTGTTGTGTGAATTTTTGTGATTTTTCGGGGTTCGTTTGGACATTTTTATGCATTAACTGAGTTTTCAATGCATTTATGTGCATAATTCAAATTTGAACTACATGTGCATGCTCCAGTGCATATAAATTGGTTGAAAAATAAAATTTGTGTCCTTGGGTGCATGTTTAGGTCCCATGCAAGAAATGGGAATGAATTTCAATCACGAGGGCACCGTTGATTGCCGGCAAAGCATTGAGATGCCTCATTTTTAAATTCTAGTAAATCCAAAACTCGTCTGAAATTCATGAAACTTGGCATGCTATCATGGAGCGGCATCAACATGCCGTGGTAAAAAATTTGTCCCATTTGGGGCAGGTTTGGGTATATGCTTCTCACAAACCGGAGCTTCTCACAACAAGCATGATTGTTTTCGGTAGGGAACGTCCCACCTTTGGGGACGAAACGATATCCGTTGCCTCTTATTGCTTTCAATTTTTTTTTCTCGTGTCAACATAGAACAACAGGAGTGTTGTGTGAATTTTTGTGATTTTTCGGGGTTCGTTTGGACATTTTTATGCATTAACTGAGTTTTTGATGCATTTATGTTCATAATTCAAATTTGAACTACATGCGCATGCTCCAGTGCATATAAATTGGTTGAAAAATCTAATCTGTGTCCTTGGGTGCATGCTTAGGTCCCATGCAAGAAATCGGAATGAATTTCAAACACCAGGGCACCGTTGATTGCCGGCAAAACATTGAGATGCATGGTTTTTAAATTCTAGTAAATCCAAAACTCGCGTGAAATTCATGAAACTTGGCATGCTATCATGGAGCGGCATCAACATGCCGTGGAACAAATTTTGTCCCATTTGGGGCAGGTTTGGGTATATGCTTCTCACAAACCGGAGCTTCTCACAACAAGCATGATGGTTTTCGGTAGGGAACGTCCCACCTTTGGGGACGAAACGATATCCATTGCCTCTTATTGCATTCAATTTTTTTTCTCGTGTCAACATAGAACAACAGGAGTGTTATGTGAATTTTTGTGATTTTTCGGGTTCGTTTGGACATTTTTGTGCATTGACTGAGTTTTCAATGCATTTATGTGCATAATTCAAATTTGAACTACATGTGCATGCTCCAGTGCATATAAATTGGTTGAAAATCAAATATGTGTCCTTGGGTGCATGCTTAGGTCCCATGCAAGAAATGGGAATGAATTTCAAACACCAGGGCACCGTTGATTGCCGGCAAAACATTGAGATGCCTGGTTTTTAAATTCTAGTAAATCCAAAACTCGTCTGAAATTCATGAAACTTGGCATGCTATCATGGAAGGGCACCCGACATGTTGTGGTATTTTTCGTGTCCATTTGGGGAGAAGCCGCACTCGAATAATGACAGCCAACAAGGGCATTTTGAAAAAAATAGCTCCCACTTTAATATCTCAAACGTTTGTATAATTCAAACCGTGTGCGTTCGGTTAACCATTCACGTGACGCCACGTGTCTTGGTTTTAATGGCTATAGGAGGTGCCGTGTGGACAGCTGCTTGACTGAACAGGAGGCGCGCGAGCGCAGTCCGGTGCGCAGGCTCACCGGGAAGCGTACAAGCTGTTCAACGCAGGATCTGTGCATCTCTTCAACGCAAACGGTTCAGATTATGGTATGCAAATTAAAGCCAGACTTCGGCGCTAAGCCAAGAGACACTGCGATTTGTCAAAATATGCAGCTAAAAATCAATATCACTATCTATTTTTTGCAACTAAAATTCAGTAATTAAGCATAGCTTTCATTCATACTAGAGATTAAGCAGTCGTTCTCACCGGGAAGCGAGACAGCCTTGGACCGCCGCCCGCCTCGCTCCCACTGGTCTATATTAATGGTGTGGCCAAGTGGCCGCACCCCCCATCCTCGCCACACACAATTCCTCTCTCTCTCCGCCCGCATCCTCGACGCTGCTCTGAGTCCTCAAAGCCGTCAGTGTACGAGGATGCCGCCGAAGCGCCCCATCGGAGGGAGTGGCGACGCCGGGGCTGCTGAAGCACCGGAGCACGGCATGAATATGGAGATAGAGGTTTCCGTCCCCGCCGACGAGGTGGAGAACGAGGCAGCCAACAAGCGGAGGCGGGTCGAGAAAGAACCGCAAGCGACTCCAGCAGGCCTAGACTTCATCAACAACCTCCCCGATGATATGTTGATAGTCATCATATACCTCCTCCCAATCCAAAATCGGGCGAGGACAGCCGCCGTTTCCCGGCGGTGGCGCACCCTATGGCTTCGCACCCCTGTCGACCTCCTCCATGCCCACAAGCTCTGCCATGGCTATCGCCAAAGCTTGGATGCGTTCTCCCAGATCCTCGGCAGTCACCATGGCCCAATCAAAGGCCTTATCGCGGGCAAGTTCCGTTTCAATGGCAAGGAGCGAGCCAAGCTTGACGAGTGGTTCCGATCCCGCGCCATAGATCAGCTCGAGAAGCTAAGTTATAATGATGGGCATATGAGCTTGCTGCCAACGTCCGTGCTGTGCTTCGCGCCCATGTTGTGCCTCGCCAAGTTCATGAACTGCCATCCCCCCCTTAATGACGCGCCCGCTCTTTTTCTACCACGACACCTCGAGCTTGTCGCCGTCCGCATCCCAAAGGATGACATAGAGCGCCTACTCCGCGGCTGTACTGCACTCGAGTTCCTTCGTCTTCAGGCGATGAATTGGTCGAGTACCTTGCACATCACCTCGAGGACTCTCCGCACTATTTATGTGTGTTGCTGGTGCTGCAACGAGAGATCACAAAAGGTGGACCACAATATGGTCATCCAGGACACACCTTCACTTGAGAGATTACTTGTAGTTGATCAACAAGGTCCAACAAGAATCAATGTCATTTGTGCGCCGAAATTGAAAGTGGTGGGCTACTCGTCGGTCAAATACTACAACTTTCAGGTACAACAGTCACCTTATATACCTCTCCTTCTTGATATCAACGTTATTTCTAGTTTTCAAGATGTATGTTCGTCTGTCATCCAGCGAAGCTTCACCCAAACTCTCGGCACAGTGAAGGTCTTGGTACTAGAATCTATCGTCCCCAACCTGGACCAAGTTTTCAGTTGCCTGAGATGCTTTCCGTGCCTGAAGAAGCTGTATATCGAGGTGATGTTCCTTTCCTGTTAAATGTTAACCATAAGGGAGTTCAATTTTGTGCACCTTTTCCCAAGTTTACAGTGACAATGTACTACGATTTCTGAAGGAATTTTGGATGACTTTAGGACATACACCCCCACCCCATATTGGTTGCTTCATTCATATGGTTACAATCGTCCATAAGCATTTCTCCTTTGGATTCATCTGTACTAGTTTTCTTAGGGATTTTTTCATCCAATCCAACCACTTGTGAAGAAGGCTACATGTTTCTAGATTGTAATCAAATGCCCATGTTAATCATGCCAGATCGAAGATGGCACGTTGGTGCATTTTACAAATCCTGCAAACCAAATGCGCGTGTAGCAGTGTTCAAAACTGCATGTAGGCACTAACATGTTCTCTTCTTTTGTAGTGCATATTGGACCGGTGGAAGATGTTTATAACGACAATCACATCGAATGCCTGGATCCGCATCTCTCAAATATTACTTTGAACTCCTACCGAGTGACCCCACCAGAGATTACACTCGCCAGGATCTTTCTTGCCAGAGCAAAGGTGCCGAAGGTACTGAGGTTGAACACGCATTTAATTAGGAAAGATAAATGGTATGATTATCAAAGTCGGCTGGTACTGTGGAATGGAAGTGCCTCCAAAAATGCCAAACTTCGTATTGGAAGAGCATATGGCAAAGCAATTGGAAATCATTGTGTCAAACCCATACATGACTTGTCAGCGGCCGATCCCTTTTCAGAAATGACGCGGTTTGCAATGTTTGAAATTGGGCATTGTAATCTTTGAATTTGAACCTTGCAATATTTATGGTAATTGTTATATTGAACCGTTTCTGTTCTCTTGTCTCAACACAAACAGTTCATCCGGGTGAACCGCATGTCGTACATCGCACACACCTTGATCTGGCTGACCGTTTCTTTTGTGTTGCCTAATCACAAATAGTTCATCCGAGTGAACGGTATGCTGTACATCGCACACACCTTGATCTGGATGACCGTTTCTTTTGTGTTGCCTAATCACAAATAGTTTATCCGAGTGAACCGTATGCTATACATCGCACACACCTTCATCTGGCTGCCAGTTTCTTTTGTTCCTCCTCATCGAAAATGGTTAATTGAACTGAACCGTATGCCCTGAATCGCACACGCAACTAAAATCTGAACTGTGTTTGATGCATCCGTCATCGCAAACGTTTTGCACCTTTTTTGACGGTTTTTACACTACCGTTTGCGATTATTGCATCACACACAGTTTCGTCGAAGGGTCTCTGATCGTAGTGTTGCGTTAGCAGCATCCTGCAGTAGTGATCTCTGGGCCCTCTAGGTAATACAGCATCACAAGAAGCTTGCAAGCAAAGTGACTAAGGAGTTAGTTACAGGATGATGTATTACGGAATGAGTAAAGAGACTTGCCTGTAACGAGATTGAACTAGGTATGAAGATACCGACGACCGAATCTCGGGTAAGTAACATACCGACAGACAAAGGGAATAACGTATGTTGTCATAAAGGTTCAACCGATAAAGTTCTTCGTAGAATATGTAGGAGCCAATATTGGCATCTAGGTTCTGCTATTGATTATTGACCGGAGAGGTGTCTCGGTCAGGTCTGCATAGTTCTCGAACCCGTAGGGTCCGCACACTTAACATTCGTTGACGATATAGTATTATATGAGTTATGTATGTTGGTGATCGAATGTTGTTCAGAGTCCCAGATGAGATCACGGACATGACGAGGAGCTCCGGAATGGTCCGGAGGTAAAGATTGAATATTTGATGATATGGTTAGGCCAAGGGGTATGGCCCACGGGGCTTTAAGTCGGTGTAAAAGGAGTTTTGCGGAGGCCAGGGGCCAAACGCTGGAGGCCCTGGCGTCTGGCCCTGGGCCAGATGCCGAGGCCCATGGCGTCTGGGCCAGACGCCAAGGACTGTGGCGTCTTGTCCTGGAAGTCCGAGAAGGACTCTTCCTTGCGGGAAAAACCGACTTTGAGGAGGCTCTTTCTGCAAGTTTTCGACCCCAGGGCTCAACATATAAATAGAGGAGTAGGGCTAGCACCCGGTGAAGGAAATATGCCCTAGAAGCAATAATAAAGTTGTTATTTATATTTCCTTATATCATGATAAATTTTAATTATTCATGCTAGAATTGTATTAACCGGAAACTTAGTACATGTGTGAATACATAGACAAACAGAGTGTCCCTAGTATGCCTCTACTTGACTCGCTCGTTAATCAAAGATGGTTAAGTTTCCTAACCATAGACATGTGTTGTCATTTGATGAACAGGATAACATCATTAGAGAATGATGTGATGGACAGGACCCATCCGTTAGCTTAGCATAATGATCGTTAAGTTTTATTGCTATTGCTTTCTTCATGACTTATACATATTCCTCTGACTATGAGATTATGCAACTCCCGAATACTGAAGGAACACCTTGTGTGCTATCAAACGTCACAACGTAACTGGGTGATTATAAAGATGCTCTACAGGTGTCTCTGAAGGTGTTTGTTGGGTTGGCATAGATCGAGATTAGGATTTGTCACTCTGTGTATCGGAGAGGTATCTCTGGGCCCTCTCGGTAATGCACATCACTATAAGCCTTGCAAGCAATGTGACTAATGAGTTAGTTGCGGTATGATGCATTACAGAACGAGTAAAGAGACTTTCCGGTAACGAGATTGAACTAGGTATGATGATACCGACGACCGGATCTCGGGCAAGTAACATACCGATGACAGAGGGAATGACCTATGTTGTTATGCGGTTTGACCGATAAAGATCTTCGTAGAATATGTAGGAACCAAAATGAGCATCCAGGTTTCGCTATTGGTTATTGACCGGAGATGTTTCTCGGTCATGTCTACATAGTTCTCGAACTCGTAGGGTCCGCACGCTTAACGTTCGATGACGATTTGTATTATGAGTTGTGTATTTTGGTGACCGAAGTTTGTTCAGAGTCTCGGATGAGATCACGGACATGATGAGGAGTCTCGAAATGGTCGAGAGGTAAAGATTCATATATTGGAAGGTAGTATTCGTGCATCGGAATGGTTCCGAGTGATTCGGGTATTTTTCTAGAGTACCGAGGGGTTACCGGAACCCCCCGGGGAAGTGTTGGGCCTACATGGGCCTAAGGGAGAGACAGGGAAGCCCGCGGGCGGGGGGGGGGGGGGCTGGCTCGCGCCCCCTCCTAGGGAGTCCGAATAGGACAAGGAGGAGGGGGGCGGCGCCCCTTTCCCTCTCCCTCTCCTTCCTTTTCCCTCCGGTGGAAGAAAGGAAAGGGGGGGACCCTACTAGTAGTGGAGTCCTAGTAGGACTGCCCCCCATGGCGCGCCCCTCCTGTCCGCCGGCCTCCTCCTCCCCTCCTTTATATACGGGGGCGGGGGGCACCCCAAAGACACATCAATTGTTCTCTTAGCCGTGTGCGGTGCCCCCTCCACAGTTTACTCCTCCGGTCATAGCGTCGTAGTGCTTAGGTGAAGCCCTGCGCAGATCACATCACCATCACCGTCACCATGCCTTCGTGTTGACGGAAACTCTCCCTCGACCCTCTACTGGATCAAGAGTTCGAGGGACGTCATCGAGCTGAACGTGTGCTGAACACGGAGGTGCCGTATGTTCGGTACTAGGATCGGTTGGATCGTGAAGACGTTCGACTACATCAACCGCGTTAACCTAATGCTTCCGCTTTCGTTCTACGAGGGTACGTGCACACATTCTCCCCGTCTCGTTGCAATGCATCTCCTAGATAGATCTTGCGTGGTTGTAGGATTTTTTTTCAAATTGCATGCTACATTCCCCAACAGTGGCATCCGAGCCAGGTCTATGCGTAAATGATATGCACAAGTAGAACACAAAGAGTTGTGGGCGATAATAGTCATACTACTTACCACCAACGTCTTACTTTGATTCGACGTTATTGTTGGATGAAGCGGCCCGGACCAACATTACATGACCACGTTCATGAGACCGGTTCTACCGACGTGCTTTGCACACAGGTGGTGGCGGGTGTCCGTTTCTCCAACTTTAGTTGAATCGAGTTTGACTACGGCCGGTCCTTGTTGAAGTATAAAACAACACACCTGACGAAAAATCTTTGTGGTTTTGATGCGTAGGTATGAACGGTTCTTGCTAGAAGCCCGTAGCAGCCACGTATAACTTGCAACAACAAAGTAGAGGACGTCTAACTTGTTTTTGCAGGGCATGTTGTGATGTGATATGGTCAAGACGTGATGAGATATAAATTGTTGTATGAGATGATCATGTTTTGTAAAATTTATCGGCAACTGGCACGAGCCTTATGGTTGTCGCATTATTATATGAAATGCAATCGCCATGTAATTGCTTTACTTTATCACTAAGCGGCAGCGATAGTCGTAGAGCAATAGATGGTGAGACGACAACGACGCTACGATGGAGATCAAGGTGTCGAGCCGGTGACGATGGAGATCATGACAGTGCTTTGGAGATGGAGATCAAAGGCACAAGATGACGATGGCCATATCATGTCACATATTTTGATTGCATGTGATGTTTATCTTTTATGCATCTTATTTTGCTTAGTACGGCGGCAACATTATAAGATGATCCCTCACTAAATTTCAAGGTACAAGTGTTCTCCCTGAGTATGCACCGTTGCTATAGTTTGTCGTGCCGAGACACCACGTGATGATCGGGTGTGATAAGCTCTACGTTCACATACAACGGGTGCAAGCCAGTTTTGCACATCAGAATACTCAGGTTAAACTTGACGAGCCTAGCATATGCAGATAAGGCCTCGGAACACTGAGACCGAAAGGTCGAACGTGAATCATATAGTAGATATGATCAACATAGAGATGTTCACCATTGAAAACTACTCCATCTCACGTGATGATCGGACATGGTTTTGTTGATATGGATCACATGATCATTTAGATGACTAGAGGGACGTCTATCTAAGTGGGAGTTCTTAAGTAATATGATTAATTGAACTTTAATTTACCATCAACTTAGTCCTGATAGTTTTTGCATATCTATGTTGTTGTAGATCAATGGCCCGGGCTACCGTTCCCTTGAATTTTAATGCGTTTCTAGAGAAAGCTAAATTGAAAGATGATGGTAGCAATTACACGGACTGGGTCCGTAACTTGAGGATTATCCTCATTGCTGCACAGAAGAATTACGTCCTGGAAGCACCGCTGGGTGCAAGGCCCCCTGCAGGAGCAACTACGGACGTTATGAACGTCTGGCAAGCTAAAGCTGATGACTACTCGATAGTTCAGTGTGCCATGCTTTACGGCTTAGAATCGGGACTTCAAAGACGTTTTGAACGTCATGGAGCATATGAAATGTTCCAGGAGTTGAAGTTAATATTTCAAGCAAATGCCCGAGTTTAGAGATATGAAGTCTCCAACAAGTTCTATAGCTGCAAGATGGAGGAGAATAGTTCTGTGAGTGAACACATACTCAGAATGTCTGGGTACCATAACCACTTGACTCAGCTGGGAGTTAATCTTCCTAATGATAGTGTCATTGACAGAGTTCTTCAATCACTTCCACCAGGCTATAAAGGCTTCATGATGAACTATAACATGCAAGGGATGGAAAGACTATTCCCAAGCTCTTCGCGATGCTTAAGGCTGCGGAGATAGAAATCAAGAAGGAGCATCAAGTGTTGATGGTTAACAAGACCACTAGTTTCAAGAAAAAGGGCAAAGGGAAGAAGGGGAACTTCAAGAAGAATAGCAAGCAAGTTGCTGCTCCCGGAAGAAGCCCAAGTCTGGACCTAAGCCTGAAACTGAGTGCTTCTACTGCAAAGGGACTTGTCACTGGAAGCGGAACTGCCCCAAGTATTTGGCGGATAAGAAGGATGGCAAACTGAAAGCTATATTTGATATACATGTTATTGATGTGTACCTTACTAATGCTCGTAGTAGCGCCTAGGTATTTGATACTGGTTCTGTTGCTCATATTTGCAGCTCGAAACAGGGGCTACGGATTAAACGAAGATTGGCTAAGGACGAGGTGACGATGCGCGTCGGAAATGGTTCCAAGGTCGATGTGATCGCCATCGGCGCGCTACCTCTACATCTACCTTCGGGATTAGTTTTGAACCTGAATAATTGTTATTTGGTTCCAGCGTTGAGCATGAACATTATATCTGGATCTTGTTTGATGTGAGACGGTTATTCATTTGATTCAGAGAATAATTGTTGTTCTATTTATATGTGCAATATCTTTTATGGTCATCCACCCTTGATGAGTGGTCTATTTTTGTTGAATCTCAACTGTAGTGATACACATATTCATAATATTGAAGCAAAAAGATGCAAAGTTAATAATGATAGTGCAACTTATTTGTGGCACTGTCGTTTAGGTCATATTGGTGTAAAGCGCATGAAGAAACTCCATGCTGATGGGCTTTTGGAATCACTTGATGCTTGCGAACCATGCCTCATGGGCAAGATGACTAAGACTCCGTTCTCCAGAACAATGGAGCGACCAACTGACTTATTGGAAATAATACATACTGATGTATGCGGTCAGATGAGTGTTGAGGCTCGCGGCGGGTATCGTTATTTTCTGACCTTCACAGATGATTTGAGGAGATATGGGTATATCTACTTAATGAAACATAAGTCTGAAACATTTGAAAGTTCAAAGAATTTCAAAGTAAAGTGGAAAATCATCGTAACAAGAAAATAAAGTTTCTACGATCTGATCGTGGAGGAGAATATTTCAGTTATAAGTTTGGTCTTCATTTGAAACAATGTGGAATAGTTTCGCTACTCACGTCACCTGGAACACCACAGCGTAATGGTGTGTCCGAACGTCGTAACTGTACTTTATTAGATATGGTGCGATCTATGATGTCTCTTACCGATTTACCGCTATCATTTTGGGGTTATGCTTTAGAGACGCCTGCATTCACGTTAAATAGGGCACCATCTAAATCCGTTGATTCGACACCATATGAACCGTGGTTTGGCAAGAAACCTAAGTTGTCATTTCTCAAAGTTTGGGGCTATGATGCTTATGTGAAAAAATTTCAACCTGATAAGCTCCAACCCAAATCTGAGAAAGGCATCTTCATAGGATACCCAAAGGAGACCATTGGGTACACCTTCTATCACAGATTCGAAGGCAAGATATTCCTTGCTAAGAATGGATATTTTCTAGAGAAGGAGTTTCTCTCGAAAGAAGTAAGTGGGAGGAAAGTAGAACTTGATGAGGTAATTATACCTTCTCCCGAATAGCAAAGTAGTTCATCACAGAAATCAGTTCCACTGATACCTACACCAATTAGTGAGGAAGTTAATGATGATGATCATGAAACTTCAGATCAAGTTACTACCGAACCTCGTAGGGTAACCAGAATACAATCTGCACTAGAGTGGTACGGTGATCCTGTTTTGGAAGTCATGTTACTAGACCATGATGAACCTACGAACTATGAGAAAGCGATGATGAACCCAGATTCCGCAAAATGGCTTGAGGCCATGAAATCTGAGATGGGATCCATGTATGAGAACAAAGTGTGGACTTTGGTTGACTTGCCCGATGATCGGCAAGCCATAGAGAATAAAGGGATCTTCAAGAAGAAGACTGACGCTGACGGTAATGTTACTGTCCACAAAGCTCGACTTGTTGCGAAAGGTTTTCGACAAGTTCAAGGAGTTGACTACGATGAGACCTTCTCACCCGAAGCGATGCTTAAGTCTATCCGAATCATGTTAGCAATTGCCGCATTTTATGATTATGAAAT
The DNA here is from genome assembly GCF_018294505.1 of Triticum aestivum. Classification (NCBI taxonomy): domain Eukaryota; kingdom Viridiplantae; phylum Streptophyta; class Magnoliopsida; order Poales; family Poaceae; genus Triticum; species Triticum aestivum. Next base: position 337,553,655 of record NC_057805.1, read on the forward strand.
TTGGCAAATGGATGTCAAAACTGCATTCCTTAATGGATTTCTTAAAGAAGAGTTGTATATGATGCAACCAGAAGGTTTTGTCGATCCTAAAGGTGCTAACAAAGTGTGCAAGCTCAAGCGATCCATTTATGGACTGGTGCAAGCCTCTCGGAGTTGGAATATACGCTTTGATAGTGTGATCAAAGCATATGGTTTTATACGGACTTTTGGAGAAGCCTGTATTTACAAGAAAGTGAGTGGGAGCTCTGTAGCATTTCTAATATTATATGTGGATGGCATATTGTTGATTGGAAATAATACAGAATTTCTAGATAGCATAAAAGGATACTTGAATAATAATTTTTCAATGAAAGACCTCGGTGAAGCTGCTTATATATTGGGCATCAAGATCTATAGAGATAGATCAAGACGCTTAATAGGACTTTCACAAAGCACATACCTTGATAAAGTTTTGAAGAAGTTCAAAATGGATCAGTCAAAGAAAGGGTTCTTGCCTGTGTTACAAGGTGTGAAGTTGAGTCAGACTCAATGCCCGACCACTGCAGAAGATAGAGAGAAAATGAAAGTCATTCCCTATGCCTCAGCCATAGGTTCGATCATGTATGCAATGCTGTGTACCAGACCTGATGTGTGCCTTGCTATAAGTTTAGCAGGGAGGTACCAAAGTAATCCAGGAGTGGATCGTTGGACTGCGGTCAAGAACATCCTGAAATACCTGAAAAAGGACTAAGGATATGTTTCTCGTTTATGGAGGTGACAAAGAGCTCGTCGTAAATGGTTACGTAGATGCAAGCTTTGACACTGATCCGGATGACTCTAAGTCACAAAAGGGATACGTATTTATATTGAATGGTGGAGCTGTCAGTTGGTGCAGTTCCAAGCAAAGCGTCGTGGCGGGATCTACGTGTGAAGCGGAGTACATAGCTGCTTCGGAAGCAGCGAATGAAGGTGTCACGCCCAAGATGCGACCCTATCCTAAAGGAACTCGAAGGTCCCACCAAGGATAGAAGCGCATCTTGAAGACGCTTTTGCAAGGTGGATATCATTACATCAACATTACATAATAGATGGGGATACATACAAGGCATACAAATGCCGCAAGAATACAACAATATACATGAGAACAACATCCGACTACGGATGAAACACAAACAGAAGCTCAAACGACATCCACCCTGCTAGCCCAGGCTGCCGACCTGGAACCTATCCCCTGATCGAAGAAGAAGCAGAAGAAGAACTCCCAAAACAAGTAACATCGCTCTCGCGTCATGATCGTCGCAAAACCTGTACCTGCAACTGTTGTTGTAGTAATCTATGAGCCACGAGGACTCAGCAATCCCATTACCATGCGTATCAAGACTAGCAAAGCTTAATGGGTAAGGAAGGGGTAAAGTGGTGAGGTTGCAGCAGCGACTAAGCAAGTATGGTGGCTAACATACGCAAATAAGAGCGAGAAGAGGAGCAACGGAACGGTCGTCAACTCGTAATGATCAAGAAGTGATCCTGAACTCCTACTTACGTCAAACATAACCCAAAAACCGTGTTCACTTCCTGGACTCCGCCGAGAAGAGACCATCATGGCTACACACGCGGTTGATGCGTTTTAATTAAGGTCAAGTGTCAAGTTCTCTACAACCGGACATTAACAAATTTCCATCTGCCACATAACCGCGGGCACGGCTCTCGAAAGTTTATACCCTGCAGGGGTGTCCCAACTTAGCCCATTATAAGCTCTCACGGTCAACGAAGGATATTCCTTCTCCCGGGAAGACCCGATCAGTCTCGGAATCCCGGTTTACAAGACATTTCGACAATGGTAAAACAAGACCAGCAAAGCCGCCCGATGTGCCGACAATCCCGATAGGAGCTGCACATATCTCGTTCTCAGGGCAACACCGGATGAGACTAGCTACGAGTAAAACCAGACTTCGAGTTTCCCCGAGGTGGCCCCGCAGGCAGCTCGGTTCGGACCAACACTTATAGAAGCACTGGCCCGGGGGGGTTAAAATAAAGATGACCCTCGAGATGCGCGACTCCCAAGCGAAAAAGGCTAGGTGAGGCAAATGTGAAACGAAGGTTGGGCCTTGCTGGAAGAGTTTTATTCAAAGCGAACTGTCAAGGGGGTCCCATAAATCACCCAACCGCGTAAGGGACGCAAACTCAAGGAACATAACACCGGTATGACGGAAACTAGGGGCGGCAAGAGTGGAACAAAACACCAGGCATAAGGCCGAGCCTTCCACCCTTTACCAAGTATATAGATGCATTAATAATATAAGAGATATTGTGATATCCCAACATAAACATAATCCAACATGGAGCAATCTTCATCTTCACCTGCAACTAGCAACGCTATAAGAGGGGCTGAGCAAAAGCGGTAACATAGCCAAACAACGGTTTGCTAGGAAGGGTGACAAAGGTTAGAGGTTCATGGCAATTTGGGAGGCTTGAAGAGCAAGTGATAGGTAGCGCAGCATAGCGATAGAACGAAGCAACTAGCATCCATGAAGAAGAACGAGTCCATGAAGAAGATGAAGCCACGAAGAAGAACGAGTCCATGAAGAAGATGAAGCCACGAAGACGAACGAATCCTCACGATCGCAACGACACGGGAACTATCGAGAAGAAGCACACAACATGGTAAACACACCACACATGAACAAGGCATGATGCTCAACCAAGTATGATGCATGACAAGGCTACATGAAGCTACTCATGGCAAGAGATGATGCATACAAGAACAACACATCAAAGCAAGTTTAAATGAGGCCGGGAACAACATAGATAAATTCCGGTAAGTCCTCATATGCAAATTTCGAAATTGGTCCAGAACTGAATAAACCTTATATTCAAGTTTTTAAACAGCAAGTTAAAATGCACCAAGATGATCTACACGAAATTCTAGTCAAGTTACATATAAAGTTCATTTAGTTAGGACTTACGGCCTAGAAGATATGAGCAAAACAAGTTAAACATGGCATTGATGCAAAATGCATACAAACATCAAGCAAACACCTCAAAACAAGGATGCAACAAGATAATACGGAACTACATGCAATTCTAAGCAAGTTACATATAGAACATGCTCAAAACGGAGCAACGGTGGAACACATACACTCCAAACAAGATATAACAACAATCTGTCTAAAACAGCAACTAGGCATCTAGCAAGCATCAAAACAATATGCTATAGCACCTCAACATGAAAACAAAAGGCATGGACATTATGTACAGATAAAGCATGACAAAACATGAACACTGAGCTATCTCCAGAAACCATTAGAACATGCTCAAAAGGACATGGCAAGATTGCAAATAATAACAGATTCACAGACTTCGCAGAAAATCACTGGACATGGCATAAATAACATCAGGTTGCTAAGTTTAGGGCTATCAAACAAAATTGTACAGGAATATATCATGGCAAACAAAGGCTTGAAATGAATCTACTAATTGCATAGAACAAAATGCCCTTACTGATCACGAGCCAAACAGGCACAGAAGATATGATGGAACCCATGTAAACATAGCAAGTTTCATAAACAGATTCAGACTTAGCAGAAAAACTGAGCATGGCATAAACAGAATGATGAAGGCATCTTTGCGAGCTCAAATCACTCATCACAAAGCATTTAATGGCATGTGAAGGCATCCAAAAGTAAGATGGAATGATTATGAAGCTAAGCATGGCAAGAGCAAAACACATGGCAAAACTGAACTTCATGTTAACAGACTAACATCAATATTATTTAGCAATTTGAGAGCAAGGTTACAACAAGATACATAAAGCTATAAATGAAAAAAGGGCATGGATGGATAGAGCATAATATGTATAACAAAACACCCTTAATGAACATATCCATATTAAGCATAGAACTCGTGATGGCAGCATGTTTACATGGCATCACAATGCTACAGCTACAGACTTAGCAGAAATGACTTAAGTCACAGAAATCAGCAACATCACGGAGGCTATTTTTCATGCTTGTGATAGTCACCACATAGAGCACAAAAATACAATACAAGCACCTTTGTAAATATGGCATGGTGTAGAACAAAACACATGTAGAGCTCATGCTCATAGGATGCACACACAAAATGCAATGAAAAAGACAAATCACCAAGTTCTGATAACAGACAACAGTTAACATCACATAGCACTTTTGCGACGATGATAAGGGCATAAAGATGAACACAAACAAGCATGGCATAATGTAACAAAATGAAGAGCATCTCACAATGAACATTTTGACATATCATACATGCAAAACGGAGCAATATGCATGAAGTAATGGCAGGTCAAATATGCAACATAATATGAGTTTCTGGGGACTTAGAGAAAATTATACCCCGCGGAAAAACTGGACGAGGAGGTACGGGATGGAGAGATCCGGGGTCGGGGACGCGCGTTTGGTTCGTGGGCCTGGTGGATCTGGTCCCGATCTGGGGGTCGCCGGAGAAACTCGCCGGAGACGGTGGGGAAGGAGGCCGGAGACGAGGGATCCGGCGGAGGAGGCGAAGGGCGGCGAGCTCGGAGCTGCGGCGGCGGGGTCGGTGCGACGGAGAGGGAGACGGGGTCGCCGGCGGGCGGAGGCGGCGGCGAGGGTGGCCGAGGGCGAGGCGGAAGAGGCGGGCGCCGGCGAGGTGAGGCCGGGCGGCGCGGTGGCGCACCGGCGGCGGGGCAGATCACCGGCGGCGAGCGGCGGGAGGATATAGACCTTAGAGTCACCCGCCAGGAGGGGCCGGGTTACTCTAATGGTCATTATCAGAATCCCGGGGCCAAGCCTGAAGACGATGGGCCAGAGATGGGCTTAAGACCCGGATATGACTTAAGGCCCAGAGTTACAATCATTATTATGGTAGAGCTTGTAGTGTAAGGCAAGTATAGTTGAGAGTCCGAGCCGGACACTCTTATGAGCCGGCCGGGACTCTGAGGGCTGCTGGGCGTCAGCCTCCCTATATAAAGGGACGACCCGGCAGCGGTTTGGGGACAAGAACAATCTCATCGAAAGCCGGGCATAGCAGTTTAGCTCCCTGGTGATCGTAACCCTAATCAATACCACCTCAACTGGACGTAGGCTTTTACCTTCACCGTAAGGGGCCGAACCAGTATAAACCCTCGTGTTCCTTGTCCCGCATTAACCCCTTCAAGCTTCCTAGTTGCGATGGCTCCACGACTAAGTCCTAGCTCGAGGACATCTGCCGTGACAATTCCACGACAGTTGGCGCCCACCGTGGGGCCAGCGCACGGTGGATTTGAGTTCTTGAAGGGCAGCTTCGAAGGGCTCAAGGGATACGCTGTGGGCCGGATGACCAAGAGTCGTCGCGGCAAGCTCTACATCGACGATGCAAACTGGGGCCCCGACGCCGGCTCAATTGAGTACGGGTACCGGGTCCCCTTCGGCGGAATTCATGTTTTCATTGGCAAGATTGGTGAGCCGGGCCCTGAGCCGGGTCTCTGCGCCGATCTCATCGAGACGGCTCAGCGTGCGCGACCCGCCCGGGCCCGGCCTGCCTTAAGGCATGCTTTTGTGGGGTGTATCCATGGAGGACTCTCTGATCGATCTGGATCTGGTGATGAGACGGCCGCCGGCTCTGACGGCGAGTCGGCCACCGATGAGTCAAACTCGTTGTACCAACTTCAAGATGGCAGGCTCATGGGTTGTTCCGATGGTGACAGTATTCCGGACCTATTTGAGCCGCCAAGTCAGGTTGGAGTTTTTATGGCTGGTGCGCAGCCTGTTCAGAACCCCGCTGCTGGAGCGGGAAACCCGGTGCCTTCTCCGGCTCAGGTGCTGATGGATCTCACGGACAAGATGACGGCCCTGCTAACCGCCACGGTTGACCCGGCAGATCAAGCTCAGCACGATGCAGAGGTGGCACAGTTAAAATTGGATCTAATGAAAGCTAAAGAGGATCTTGCAGCGGAAGGGATCAGGCTGACTGCGGAGAGGGCGGCTCTCGATGCCCAAACTCAGCTGATCCAGGCGCAGTCCTTCCAACTCACGATGGATCAGAACGCGGCCAATGAGGTCATGAGAAGGAGGCATCAAAAGACCCAATCTCGACTCCCTCCGGTTTACGATCCACGCAATCTCTTCAACACGCCAGGTGCAGGGTCTAGTAACCCGCCAGGGGTCATAGCGCCCGGGTCTGGACCCCTTATTCAGCCACGAGTGATGGGGCCTCCCCAGGTGCCCCCTGCCCCGCCTCAGTACGTGCCAATACCCCCGGGTCATTATAATAACCCGCTGGAGAACATGGTCGCTGCGGCAGCACGGCTGGCGGCTCTCCCAGTTGACGGCGACTCTCCGACGGCTATTGAAACCCGCCGGGTCAGGGAACTCCTTCAGACAGCACTGGCGCAGCAAGAGGCGTACTCCTACAGCCGGGACAGGATCCACTCGACCCCTCGTCCAGGCCAGAGCCCGAGTTACAGCCGGCACATGGTCTCAGCAACCGGCTCAAGTAACGTCCGACGCCATGACCCGCCCCCTGGCCATGGCCCGGCTCATAATGGAGCCTTTTACGCAGCAGACCAGGACAAAGCGCGGCAAGAGGCGGAGCAAGTGCCTCAATTGACGGCTTACCAGACCCCCCCGGCTTATCCGACGACTTCCGTCGACGTGGGTATCCCTACCAGGACCGGGGGTGTCCCTTGTTTAGTGCCAGCTATCCGTAATGAACGTCTACCTAAGGACTTCAAGGGCCCTAGGAAGGTGCCTAATTACACAGCTGACTTACAACCCGCAGCCTGGATCGAGAGTTATGAGATGGCTATGGAGCTGCTGGAGGTCAGTGAGGCGGCCATGGCCAAGTATTTCACCATGATGTTAGATGGGACTGCCCGCACTTGGTTGAAAGGGCTACCACCGAATTCCATTGGGTCTTGGGCTGAGCTGAAAGCCCGGTTCATCCAAAACTTCAAAGATACCTGTAGGCAGTCTATGTCAATTGTGGATTTGACTAACTGTAAGCAGCAGGAGGGTGAGTCTACGACACATTGGGTTCGCCGGGTTAAGGAGATCATACACTCGTCAGACAAGATGGATGCCGGCTCAGCGGTTTTAATGCTGGAGCAGAATTGTCGTTTTGTGCCCCTGAAGATGAAACTCGGGCGGCTTAAGCGCGACTGCAGTGATATGGGTACACTAATGGCAGCTCTTGTCAAGTACGCCGATTCTGATGGTACCAAGGATCCCCCTTCAGATGATGAAAGGACAGGGAAGGGAAAGAAGAACGGCAATGGCAAGGGTCCTCAGTTTAACCCGGGGAACCAAGGAGGAGGCAAGCGCAAGGCCGATGGCAGCCTAGAGTTTGTAGCCAACGCCAGCTCACAAGGTAATAACCAGCGACGCAAGGGGAGGCCCCCTCCCCGAGGCGGCGGGTCAGGTCCGACGCTGGAGCAGCTGTTGAATGAACCTTGTCCAAGGCATGGCTCTAGAGAGAAGCCAGCGACTCATCTGTGGAAGGATTGTGCAATCATGAAGGCCTTTAAGAATTACAATGGCCCGGGCGGCGGCTCAGGCGCCGGCGGCTTTCATGGCCCGGGCGGCGGCTCAAATTCCGGTCCTCAGAACGGTCAAGGGGGCTTTAATCAGCAGTCTGGCCAGGGTCATCAACAGCAGCAGGGGGGTTATCAGACCAATCCAAAGCAGCTTAGCGGTGGACAGTATCATGTGTTTACCACCAGTCTGTGTAAGCGAGATCAGAAGCTTCATAAGAGGGCTGTGAATGCTGTTGAGCCGGCGGTCCCACGCTACTTGCGGTGGTCTGAGCAGCCTATAGTGTGGAGTAGGGAGGATCACCCTCCCCGGGTGGATAACCCGGGCCACTTGGCCTTAGTGGTGGCTCCTCAAGTGGGAGGATATAAGTTCACAAAGGTGCTCATGGATGGAGGCAGCAGCATCAACATCCTCTATTATGAGACTTTTCGCCGTATGGGGTTGGTTGATAAGAACCTCAGCCAGTCAAACACTATCTTCCATGGTGTGGTACCTGGTAAGTCGGCTTATCCAGTCGGCAAGATCGAATTGGAAGTGGCCTTTGGTGATGAGAACAACTACAGGGTGGAGAAATTGACCTTTGAGGTGGTCAAGATAAGAAGTCCATACCATGCTATATTTGGACGGCCGGCTTACGCCAAGTTCATGGCACGGCCGTGTTATGTGTACTTACAGCTCAAGATGCCGGGTCACAATGGGACCATTACGGTTCACGGCAGCCGGAAAGTGGCTCTGGAGTGTGAGGAAGGCGATGCGGCTTATGCAGAATCTGTGTGTGCTACAGAGGAGTTGAAGTTTTACAAAGACAATGTTGACCCAACAGATATGACCTCTCTGAAAAAGCCAACTACAGAACAAGAGCCGGCAATGAAATTTAAATCGGCTGATGAAACTAAACTTGTTGATTTTGTTCCAGGTGACTCATCTCAGCAGTTTAGCATCAGTGCAAATCTGGATCCAAAATAGGAAAGCGCGCTCATCGAGTTCATCCGTGAGAATAGGGACATCTTCGCATGGAAACCTTCTGACATGCCAGGTGTACCTAGAGAACTCGCTGAGCATACTCTCAATGTTGATCCGAAATTTAAGCCGGTCAGGCAGTTTCCTTCGGCGGTTTAATGAAGAGAGGCGGAAAGCTATTGGTGAAGAGGTGGCCCGGCTCTTGGCGGCCGGGTTTATCGTTGAAGTCTTTCACCCAGAGTGGTTAGCTAACCCGGTGCTCGTACTCAAGAAGAACGGCACTTGGCGGATGTGTGTGGACTACACGGACTTAAACAAGGCGTGTCCGGCTGATCCTTTTGCCCTCCCCCGTATTGATCAAATCATTGATGCTACGGCAGGTTGTGCACGCTTAAGTTTCTTGGATGCTTATTCCGGATATCATCAGATTAAGATGGCAGTTAAGGACCAGGAGAAGACGGCGTTCATCACTCCCTTTGGAGCCTTCTGCTATGTGTCTATGCCTTTTGGACTCAAGTGTGCACAGGCGACTTACCAGCGTTGTGTACAGAACTGTCTTCATAAACAGATTGGGCGCAATGTTCACGCTTATGTGGACGATATTGTGGTTAAGTCCATAAAAGAGGAAACCCTGATAGATGATTTAAGGGAAACCTTTGATAATCTCCGGGTCTACAAGATGATGCTTAACCCGGCCAAGTGTGTCTTTGGTGTTCCTGCAGGCAAACTCTTGGGTTTTTGGTTTCTGACAGAGGCATTGAAGCTAACCCGGAGAAGATCAAGGCCATCACCTCCCTGGCTAAGCCGGCGTGTATAAATGACGTTCAGCGCTTGGCGGGTCGCATCGCTGCTTTAAGCCGGTTTATAAGCCGTTTGGGTGAGAAGGCCATGCCATTATATCAGTTGATGAAGAAAACTGATAACTTTGTCTGGAATGATGCAGCTAATACCGCTTTTGAGGATTTGAAGAAGCAGCTGGCAGAGCCCCCAGTCCTTGCTGCTCCGGTTGATAAGGAGCCCTTATTACTGTATGTGGCGGCAAACGCACGAGCCGTCAGTGTGGCTATTGTGGTGGAGCGCAAGGAGGAGGGTAAGGAACATCCGGTTCAGCGGCCGGTTTATTATGTCAGCGAAGTGCTCATTGAGTCCAAGCAGCGGTACCCGCATTGGCAGAAGCTTGTGTATGGTGTGTTCATGGCGAGCCGGAAACTTAAGCATTATTTTCAGGGTCATCCCATCACTGTGGTCAGTTCTGCCCCTCTTGGTGATATCATTCAAAACAGAGAGGCCACAGGGAGAATTGCTAAGTGGGCTATAGAACTTGGACCTCATGGTCTCAAATATGTGCCACGCACTGCTGTTAAGTCTCAGGCCTTGGTGGATTTCATCAATGATTGGACAGAGTCACAAGTGCCCGAGCAAAAGCCGGATAACACGTATTGGACTATTCACTTCGATGGGTCCAGGCAGTTGGAGGGCTCGGGGGCTGGCGTTGTATTGGCTTCCCCTAAAGGTGACAAGTTCCATTATGTGCTACAGTTGATGTTTCCTTGCACTAACAATGCGGCTGAGTACGAGGCCTTGCTCCACGGTCTTCGGATGGCTAAGGAGATGAGCTTGAGCCGGGTAAGGTGCTTCGGTGACTCAGACTTGGTGGCTCAACAAGTATCAGGCAAGTGGGATTCTAAGGACCCTCTCATGGCGGCTTATCGCCGCGAAGTTGATGCCATTGCTGGGCACTTTCAGGGCTACCAAGTAGAGCACATTGATCGCAGGAAGAACGAGGCGGCTGATGCTCTAAGCCGGCTAGGCTCTCAGCGAAAGCCGGTGCCGCCTAACACTTTCCTGGACGTCCTGTATAGCCCTTCGGTTAAGTTGCCTACGGAGGAAGACTTGGCTGTCCCTGACCCGGAGGCACGACTGGTGGCGGCTCTCCATATCATACCAGACTGGACAATGCCATATCTGGCTTACATGACCCGGGGCGAGTTGCCTGAGGATGAAACTTTGGCCAGGCAAATAACCCGGCGGGCTAAGTCAATGATTGTTATCGATGGCGAGTTGCATCATCGCAGTGTTACAGGAGCATTTCAGCGTTGTGTCTCCCCTGAGGAAGGTCAAGAGATCTTGCGTGAGATCCATGAAGGGGATTGTGGCCATCACGCCGGCTCAAAGTCCCTTGTGGCCAAGGCTTTTCGTCATGGTTTTTATTGGTTGACGGCTCATGCTGATGCAGAGGACTTGGTCAGTAAATGTGATGGTTGCCAGAGGTTCTCACGACGGGCTCATGTGCCGGCTCAGGAGCTGAGGATGATCCCAATCACTTGGCCCTTTGCGGTCTGGGGGCTTGATATGGTTGGGCCTTTTAAAAGGTCCAAGGATAAGAAGACCCACCTCTTGGTGGCAGTTGATAAATTCACAAAGTGGGTGGAAGCTGAGCCAGTTAGCAAGTGCGATGCAGCCACGGCGGTTCAATTTATGAAAAAGGTGATTTTCCGCTTTGGCTTTCCGCACAGCATTATAACTGACAATGGCACCAATCTCTCCAAAGGCGCCATGGAAGAGTTTTGTCAACGCGAGCATATCCGACTTGATGTTTCCTCAGTGGCTCATCCTCAATCCAATGGTCAAGCTGAGAGAGCTAATCAGGAGATTCTGAAGGGTATCAAGCCCCGGCTTTTGGTCCCTTTGCAACGGACGCCGGGTTGTTGGGTGGAGGAGTTGCCCTCCGTGTTATGGAGCATCAACACTACTCCTAACAGGTCTACAGGCTTCACGCCTTTCTTCATGGTTTATGGAGCAGAAGCAGTCCTCCCCAGTGACATCCGTCATGACTCACCTCGAGTGGCGGCTTATGTTGAGGCGGATAATGAACTGGCGCGACAAGATGCTCTTGACCTATTGGACGAACAGCGTGATGTGGCAGCAGCTCGATCAGCGATTTACCAGCAAGACCTGCGCCGTTACCATAGCCGCCGGGTTAAATCCCGGGTCTTCCAGGAAGGCGATCTCGTGCTCCGGCTCATCCAGGATCAAACAGATGCACACAAGTTATCCCCGCCTTGGGAAGGGCCCTTTGTGGTCAGCAAGAACTTGCACAACGGGTCATATTACCTCATTGACATTCGGGAGCACAAAGATTCACGTAAGTCGGAGGAGGAGACCCGTCGGCCGTGGAACATAGCTCAGCTTCGGCCTTACTACACTTGAGCCACCGGCTCTCGTGGTGTACATATTTCTCTCAGCCATGTATATATTATGATAAGCAATAAAGCAGGACCTCTGTCCTTTTTTCTCCTCCAAATATGCACGTGTTGTTCTTATTGCAAGATTACATGGTGACTTAAAGGAGGATCCGGTTTATGATCGTATTCGAATCTAGCCGTAAGCAGTAAAGTCACTTGGGGGCTTCCTGTTCAAACATGGGTCGTATTCGAACCAAAGAGAACATAGCTGTCGATACCCATTTGATTGGCAAAGCGCCGAGCTCATTGGGAGGTTACCTTTGGTCATATTTGAATCATAGTTTAACCCCTCTGAGAACCGACGTGGATCGTATTCGAATCAGCGTCGTTAAACAATTCTTAAAATCACTTGGGGGCTTCCTGTTCAAACATGGGTCGTATTCGAACCAAAGAGAACATAGCTGTCGGTACCCTCTTGATTGGCATCGCCACACCCACTGGGGGCTATATGATCGTATCCGAATCTTAGCTTAACCCCTTTGGGCCGGGTCTCTGGTCGTATTCGAACCGGAAGCCCCTAAGTTCTTCTGCTTTATCACAAGTTTACTCTGATTATGTCAAGATGTGTACGGCCGGGTCTCACTTTGCCGGCTTAACTTTGGTTTACAGTGTTAGTTGAACACCATGGGTGTTATTAAGACAAGTAAATCGGAGTTAAGATACCAACCTTGTTACCCGGGTTATCTAAACCGGAAGTATGCTTACAGGCCGCTAAGTGTGTTATTACGGCTGTGTTAAGGATATAATTGAGGACCAGTCTTTTTTGATTCATATTCCGGGTTATCTATCCAAAACACCTGATTCTCAGGGCGGTAAGCCGCCTCGAGACTTGTGATTTGCCTTTCTATGCAGGTTACCTAAAGGCACCTCTTTGAGGTTGAGAAAAACAAAGGGATGATTATGACCCGGAGAAACATCAAAGAGACAACTTCAAAAGACCTTGGCATTCAATACGTGCACGATGGCACGGCAGAGATAAACTGTTGCACCTACTCTATTACAAAACTCATCAAGTCTAAAAAGGGTGGAGCATTGTTTGGTAAACCGCCAGCCGAGTTACGATGCCCGCTGAGTTGAAGTCTCCGGCTCGTTCCTATCCTCTCCTCCGGCTGATCCCAAGACCTGGAAGGTTGATGACTTCCAGTCGATGCCGCTGAGAGCTTCGAATTGGGCTTCCTCGTCAATTAACCCGGCCGGGTCAATCTCTGGGGCGAAAGTGTGCTGACGAGCCGGCGGGATCAAGTTGAGGGCTTCATAGCGAGGGGTTGGAATCCTCTGATTCTCCGCATCATAACCCGGCTGGTACTTGGTCAAATCTGTGTCGTTCCCGATAAGGGTGGCCACCGGGCGTACCGCCTTCACGCAAGCCGCGAAGTCCTTCTGATCGAAAGCTGAGCCGTCTTCCTTCAGGCTTGGATAGCCAAGGGCGATGTCCGCCGGGTCTAACTCCGGCAGGAATGCCTTGGCCCGGCTCAGCGCGGCGATCGCTCCGGCCCTCGCAGAGGCCCGTCGCAGCTCTTGGATCCGCTGAGGCAGAACGGCGAGCCGGCGCAGGACTTCTGCCAGGTGAGTCGGCACCTCGTTGGATAGGGCCACCACAGCTAAGGCACGCTGTGACCCGGTGTAGAGCTGCTCCACCAGGGTATACACGGCCTTTAGCTTGGTGACCACGCTCTGGTTGAGGTTGGCACTTCTGGGACCTGTTTAACAGAATCAGATAAGCCGGCGACAAGGATGAATCATGAGATATAAACATTCTAAACTTGATGAAAGCCGGTGAGGCGACTTACCGAAGATGGCGGCCACCATTTGGGAAACCTGGCGCTTTAGGCCGGAGAGCTCGGCGGTCTTCTCAGAGAGAGCCTTCTCCGCCTGTTCCGCCCGGGTCACCAGTGCGGCCTTCTCTTCGGCCCAGGCTTTCCGCTCAGCATCAAATTCTGTCTTCAGCTTCTCTTGAGCGGCGATGCTGGATACAAACTTGGCGTTTGCCTTCCGGGTCTCCATCTCCTGCGTCTTCAGCCGGCTCTTGAGATCCGCAAGGTCCGCCTCTAGCTTCTTGCCAACAGCCTGCATACATTTCCGGGTTATTAACAGTCATTATATAAGTCCCAAGCGTTTTCCAAGCAAAGACACTTGGCACTTGGGGGCTAATGCATATTGAACGTATCTATCTACATACTGCCGGCTCAATTGAGTAAGCCGGAACCTAAGTCTACAACATATTCACTCATAAGTCGTCGACTTGGGGGCTATCATGGCAAAGGTAACTATGCAGTAAGTAAGAGGACAGCAGAATGATACCTCAGATTTTTGCTGGATCTGGTTCACCATGGCGACCTCTGCGTCCCGGCTCTTGTGCACTTGGCTGATGTAGCCAGAGACGAGCTCTCCAATGCTCAAGTTGGTGTAGTCGGAGAGGTCCAGGTTCACCCGGTGGGGCGGCAGCAACTCCCCCTTAGCGGAGCACTTGGCCAGCACGGTAGGTCTCCCCGGCTCAACGAACTCCGTCCGGGTGATTACCACGTCCGGGTCGTCTGCTGGTGGAGCCGAGCCGGAGGCCTCCGGGTTAATAGAAGCTTCGGTCGTTGCCTTGGTAGTCGGGGCAGTGGCCTCAGGTGCCGTGTCCATTGGAGTGGTGGCTTCGGGGGCGGAGGCAGCTGGCGGTTCTTGAGCCGTCACCTCCGGTTCAGGCAAATCCGGCACTCCGGCTGACTTGGTCTTCTTCGCTCTTTTGGTGAGCTTTGCCTGGGCGCTGAAAGGACAGAAACGTTAAGCACAAAAAGAGTAAGTACAGACAAATATAATATGAGATGGTTGTCATTACCCGGGCGCGGTCTTGAAAGTCGGAAGACTCGACTGCATAGAGTCGCCCGAAGAGGGGGAGGTCTCCTGATAATTGGAGTCAGAGGAATTGAGTGGCTGACGGATAACACCCGCCAACGGATGAAAAGGGTACAAGTGGGAAATAACCTCAGTTCGGCGCTTCCTTGTTGCGTCGGGTAACCCGGCGGAGAGGTCGGTGTCCTTGTTGGTCCGGGTATGACGCCGGCTTTCATGAACCTGTCGCTTCAAAATAAATTGAGGGTCTTGATAAGCTAAAGGATGTGAAAAGCTTACTTTCCGGGTTACCCTTCGGACTTTCAGCTGTGGCAAGGGCTCCGAGTCGGAGGAAAGTGACATTACCTCTTCAACCACCGGGTTACTGGCGCCGGTGTCATCCTGTCAATGAGCAAGTATTGATAAGGCGGACAGCAAACAAACAGTGAATATAGCAAGGACTTAAAAGACTCAGGGGTTACCTCTGACTCGGAGCTGTCGCTTAATTGCATCAGCTCGGAGGCAGTAGGCCTGCTCCCTTTCTTGCGAGGGGCGGTTTTCTTGGCGGCTTTCTTCGCCTTCCTGGCCTTCTTGGCCGCCTCATGGTCATATTTGACCCGCCAGAACTTATCATCAGCCTGAAAAATACAATGATGAATTCTTCAAACGGTTCAGATGAAGGTTACATGCAGAAGTAGATAAAAAGTTAAAGTCAGCGGCTTACCGCTGGGGCTGGGTTGGTCTTGCAGAAGGGGGCTAACCCGGTCCTTCCGCAGTCTGCCAGGCTCTCGTTTAAAAGAGCCTTGGTCATCTCCTCTGCAACGTCTTCTGGAAGATCATTGCGGCTGTGTCTCTGAGGGTCATCCTTTCGTCCTGTGTACTCACACATTAAGCCGGGGCGGCGGCTCAATGGGATCACCCGCCATGAGATCCAGACCCGGACCAGGTCGATTCCGTTCAGACCATTGCCCAGGAGAGCCTTGATCTTGTTGATAGTGGGGAGCAGAGGCTGGCGCTCCGCTTGAGTCAGCTTGTCCGACAGTGGGTGAGTCGGCTCCAGACGTGTTGGGCGAAAGCCGGGCAGCGGGCTTTCATCAGCCGGGGACGTATCTTGGCAGTAGAACCAAGTCATGTTCCAGTCCTTTGGGTGGCTCGGCGGCTCTGCGTAAGGGAAAAGGCAGTCCCTACGCCGCTGGATGGAGATACCACCTAATTCCAGACTTGGCCCATTGGCGCACTCATTCTGACGGTTTAAATAAAAAAGCTCTCTGAAGAGCAGCAAACTAGGTTCTTCTCCAAGGTAAACCTCGCAGAAGACTTGAAAATTGCAGATGTTGGACACTGAGTTGGGTCCTATATCTTGAGGCCGCAAGTCGAAGAAGTTGAGCACGTCCCTAAAAAACTTTGAGCCGGGCGGTGCGAAGCCCCGGCTCATGTGATCCGCAAAAATCACTACCTCCCCATCCTTTGGCTGTGGCCTCTCTTCTGACGGGTCAGGGGCACGGTAGGACATGATGTCTTTCTTGGGCAGATATCCTGACTTAACAAAATCAGCTAGGGTCTCGTTGGTCACATTGGACCTCATCCAGTTGCAAGTAATGGGAGCTTTGGGAGGCATGGTGAAAGTCGGCAGTCTATGACAAAAAGGAAAAACGTCCGGGTTAATTATAAGCCGGAGGAGATCTACAGTTCAAAACTAAGGTGGCGGCTTATGAAGGGGACTAATGGTATATACTCAGGTACAGTGGGTTATTTAAGCCGCAGGGGCATTCAGAATAAATTGATTATCTACGGCCTTATCACAGCTAAGCCGGAGGATTCTACGAAGCATGGTTTTCTTTAAGCCGGAAGGGTCTATGGCGCGTGGTTTCTTTAAACCGGAAATGTAAACCGCCGAGGCTCAAGGATTGCAGTTTTTTTACTAAGTACGGTAAAACAGGTTTCACACATCGCAGTAAAACTTTTGGATCAAAATGGTCGGGTGAAATGAAAATTTCTAGACCTAGAAACAGACGAGCGGATGTTCTTGAGCTCGAACGAAGCCGTTATGCAGTGGAAAGAGACCTACTGGCATTTGAAATAAGTGCCAAACAGCCGCCGCACTAATTCTATGCAGATCTAAGATCAAACAAGGGCAGTAACTATGAGAACTACCGAAGCTTGCGGACAATGGCGACGAACACGAAGAACGTGGGCAAATCCTACGGCAGATCTACTCTACAGGTCAAGCAGGACTTACCGGAGCTGAAAAGGTGCGGGGCCGCGTTTGGTCCGAGGGGTGATGCAGCGGCCAAGGTTGAAGAAGACCGGAGGCGAGGTGACGGCGGCGGAGTGCGAGCTCAGGCAGAGAGGCAGTGGCGCGAGGAGGAAGAAGGGTGGCAGAGAAGCCCGTCGGGCCGGCCTATTTATAAGGCGAGCTCGTAAAGCGGGTGCGAGAATCAAGGAGACCGTGGCGTGGTTATCTCCCCCCACAACGCCTCGATTTTCGGGATGACAGTAAAAGCAAAAATCCGTTGCGGATCTGGTGGAGTAAAAAACGGGCTTAATGGAAGATGACGTCACGGCGGATTATCCGGAGTCCAGAGGATGACGTCACGCCGGGTTATGGCCTTCACATAAATGGTAAGCCGGAGATTTTTTCTGTCGAAAGAATTGAAGATTGACATGAGCCGGCTCAAATCAATCTGGGGCCTAATGTTGAGGATATAGACCTTAGAGTCACCCGCCAGGAGGGGCCGGGTTACTCTAATGGTCATTACCAGAAGCCCGGGGCCAAGCCTGAAGACGATGGGCCAGAGATGGGCTTAAGACCCGGATATGGCTTAAGGCCCAGAGTTACAATCATTATTATGGTAGAGCTTGTAGTGTAAGGCAAGTATAGTTGAGAGTCCGAGCCGGACACTCTTATGAGCCGGCCGGGACTCTGAGGGCTGCTGGGCGTCAGCCTCCCTATATAAAGGGACGACCCGGCAGCGGTTTGGGGACAAGAACAATCTCATCGAAAGCCGGGCATAGCAGTTTAGCTCCCTGGTGATCGTAACCCTAATCAATACCACCTCAACTGGACGTAGGCTTTTACCTTCACCGTAAGGGGCCGAACCAGTATAAACCCTCGTGTTCCTTGTCCCGCATTAACCCCTTCAAGCTTCCTAGTTGCGATGGCTCCACGACTAAGTCCTAACTCGAGGACATCTGCCGTGACAATTCCACGACAGATACACTCTCCCTGTCTTGTTGCTATGCATCTCCTAGATAGATCTTGCGTGATCATAGGAATTTTTTTTAAATTGCATGCTACGTTCCCCAACACCCGGAACACATCAAGATACACCAAGCCGTGTGCCTGCAACCCCGTCCCTCTAGTTTATCCTCCGTCATAGTTTTCGTTGTGCTTAGCGAAGCCCTGCACAGATTGTTCTTCACCAACACCGTCACCACGCCGTCGTGCTGCCGAAAATCATCTACTACTTCGCCCCTCTGATCAAGAAGGCGAGGACGTCATTGAGCTGAACGTGTGCTGAACGCGGAGGTGTCGTACGTTCGGTATTTGATCGGGACGGATCGTGAAGGTGTACGACTACATCAACCGCATTGATAAACGCTTCCGCTTAGCGATCTTCAAGGGTATGAAGATGCTCTCCCTTCTCGTAGCTATGCATTGCCATGGATAGATCTTGCTTGTGCGTAGAAATTTTTTGTTTTTCCATGCAACGTTTCCCAATGTACCATATCCATACCCGTGTAGTCAATGGGTACAAAATTCTACCCATACCCATACCCATGGGTATGAAACTTTACCCGTACCCATATCCGACGGGTGCCCATACCCATTGGGTACCCAACAGGTAGATCAAATAGTACACAAGTTATTCATAATTTTACATTCATCCATAGCACATTTGACAAAAGAATTTATCTCAGCTCAATAACACATAAATGAGTACAAGACAATTATCTATATTCAAATTGACAATTGGTGACAATTTTAACACAGGTTCATAAGCTCATGACACACTTCACCAAATAATATCCGACAAGTAACATGTTAGTATAAATGGGCAGGGTATGGGTATATCCATGGGTACAAGGCTATACCCGTGACCTACCCATGACTTAATGGGTAGGGTACGGATACTACCCGTGGGTATAAAATTGTGTCCATACCATGTCCATGTGGGTCGGTATCCGCGAGTACCCGTACCGTATCCATGGGTAAAATTGCCATCCTTTGTAGATTTCCTAATCTCTCATGTTTCTTGTGCCACTTACGCAACTATCTATGCACTTAACATCTAATATGCCTAGACTCTCTACAACTAGGATATGACTGAGGTCTGGAAACTAAGGTTAGTGACCGGCAATAAAAAAATCATAAGAACAAAAGAGCTTTGAGTGCGTGGTGGTTGTGATGAATGTAGCGGGATTCAATGGAATTAATTATCGGAACAAGTGTTCCTGGCAAATTGCTAGTTTATGTATTCATGGTTGCTTATCTTGGGTATAATTCCTCGACAAGTGTTGTGTTCTAAGGAGAAACCTAAGCCGGCATGTTGCTACGACGAACATACATAGACTTATCATTGTTCTCTTAGCATGTACGCATAACCACTCATATACAAGACAAATAAGATGGCATAGAAACCAACATTGCCATGGAACAAATCATTACTCAACCAATCATTATATTATTTCATCGATGCTGTTAGAATAAATCCGAGGCCACCGTCGATCATCCAAAGATCAAGCAATCACACGAGGCACGACACCGAGATTTGTTAACGAGGTTCACCGATATGGCTACATCTCCGGGGCCTGACTATGGGCGCTCCTCCCCATGACACCGTCACAATACCGCACACCGGCCACCCGGGCGCCAGCACACGCCGCTGGCTCCCCCTTGCGCGTCTGTGCTATTATGTTGGCATAGGTTACATCGTGTGTCTACCCTCGCTATATATGAGAGGTCTAGGATACAAGTGTCCTATTAGGACACGACTCCATATCCTATCTAAACACAATACAACTACAAGTCCAACTGTAACCTACCTTGTACACAATATTCGACACAACTCTAACAGATGCCATGGAACAAATCACCACTCAAACAAAGACATAAATATGCGATAAATCATGCGGAAATAATTCATGGCACAACACATCAATATTTACCAATGGATTACAAAAGTTTATGGATGGAGAGGCCCTTGTACTAAGAATGAAGATGATGGTGGATGTTGGTTGGAAATGATGACGGTTCCTCCGGCGGCATTTCGGCGCCACCACCGGAAGGGAGGGGGAGAGAGCCCCCCTCCTTCTCCTTCTTCCTTGGCCTTCTCCCTAAGTGGGAGAAGGGGAAACACTTCTTTTTTCTTTCAAAAAAGAAGAAGTGTGTTATGATATTTCAATCCAGGCACTCATGGAGGGTGGATCCTCGTGCACGACTTCCAGCGTACAATGACGATCCCCCCTTCCCCTCGGCGATGAGGAAGGCCTCCTCCTCCGCTTGCTCCTCATCCATCACCTGCTCCTCCTCCAAGAGTGGCACCTAGTCCGACCGCAAGGGAAGCGGCATGGCAACAAGGAGGTAGAAAGTGGCTACAGGTAGCGATGTTGAAAGTGGGGGTTGTGAGCTATTCGGCCATGGCGACGACCTTTTTATAGCCACCGGCGGTGAGACGTTACGGGCGCGGAGAAAATGTGGCGGGAGAGGCTATGGGCAGTTGGCACGCGACGACTGCCATTAATTGTGGCACTTCTCGTTGACATGGCAGTCTAGCCGTCCGCGCCTTTGGGAGAGAATGGAGATGAGCCACCCGGGAGGCCGAGGACGGAGATGATACTTTCATGCCTCATGAGCTGTTGGTGGATGAAGCGCGCTCCAAACTAACGCTCTCAACCTCCAAATATGAAGGCCCGTGGGCTCAATATGAAGGCCCATTCATAAATTACAGCGATCAAGGGCAAGATGACAACTCTACTGAGTGCCATTTTAGCTCAAAATTGATACTTTGCGATTACTGTGGCCATTGGGTCACTAAAGTTGTTCTAAGGTGATATATACTCTCGTAGTCACGTGGTACAGCTCTGAACATATGTATACCTGGTAGTCACTGCATCTATATCTATATCAATATAAAAAGACCTAAAGAGGCAGATCCAATTAATCTCGGCCATCAAATCATGTCAATCCAACGACCTAGACTGCTTCAATGTCGAGTGCTCAACACGTTTAGCGTGCAGTTAATTTCATGCCAAATATAGTGCTAATCACATAATAACTACTTAATATCCGCAGGCATTAATATATTTTCAAATTAACGTGCATTACACGTTGACTAGTTATACTAGTATGACAGTATGGTTGGTGCACAGGGCATGGCAACTCAGTAGTTCCTATATAAACCGCAGCAATGAATACTAGCTGCCGTACATAACGGCGGTACAGCGAATGATCGTGCGTCGAAGCCTTTCTTATGGCACAGACGGGGGTGTACGTGCACCACCACTGTTCTGTTTGATCAGCCGCAGTAACACACGATGTGAAGTACGTACGTACATACGTACTACAAGGAGCGATACACGGCAGCAAACAACGCCAGCAGGAGTACCACGATTGTACACACGGATCTGTCGCTGGCTGTCTGCACATTGATTGTTCCATCGGCACACCGCGCGCGAATTTATGATCATACAGCAGGCAGGCACAAGGCAGGGCATGATGGCCCATGATTTGCACCGAGAACCTGATGCGGAATCCTCCTCCTTTAACTCGCGTATCATGCGTGCTGGTTGTGGCTGCCGGGACGTGCTGTCCGCCAGGATCCTCGTGTACGTTGCCACCAGCACGTAGTAGTAGAGTACTGCTCCCAGGTATGATGATGATGATGGCCGTCGACCGTCGTGTTGGTAAATCGGCCTGGGCCTCGTAGCGGGTGGGCTACGGATGTGCGAATCCCATCCCAGGATCCTGACGCTTACACATTCAGTACAGGTCCAGCGGGATCCGCGTGACACTTGTTGCGGGCCACGCCATGCACATCTGTTTCTGTAACAAAAACAGAATGCTACTCTATCAAATTTTCTTACCGAATGCTTGATTTTCTTACCGAATCCTCTCACATTATGAACACCGTAATCCTGTTGGTGTGCAGGAAATGTTATATTTGTTCTCCGGTTCCCATCTGGAGTAGTTGAGCGTTTGACAACTTGGGACTAGTTTGACAACATCTCCAGTTCTAGCCGCTGGCGTTGTTATTCGCCCCGTCGCCCAACCCCCTCGTCGTTTGCCCTACCTTGTATGCCTCAAAACTTTCTCTTTTGCCAGATCCAATGCTCGTGGGTTCGAAGGTGGTGCTACCCTCCGACGGCAGATGCAGCCCCGCCAACCCCCTTCTGACATGGTGGCTCCGACCGGCGTTGCTTCCTCATCTTCGTTTCCAAAGACGGTGGCTATGGATTGCTCAGCCTCAGGCCAGGGAGAAATCCCTGTTCGGCTTGCCGATGCTGGCAGCGGCGGCGTCTGCGGATGTCGTTTCCTTTTTGGAGGCGTTGTTAAGGCCTACGGCTGCGCCCCTCTTCGAACTCAGGGGAAACCCTCGGTCTGGTTCATCCGGATCGAATGGCGACGACGTCTCGGCATCGTCCCCCTTCTTGAAGGCGTTATCTTACTCGCTCGCGGTGTCCCCTATTTTGGTTTCTATTTTGGTTCTGGAGATGCTGGTGCTCTTGTTTTCGATTTAAAAGGAAGCTTTATTCATTTGAAATAACCAGTACATCGTTTGTGAGGATCATTACAATTTCATTTGGAGGTTCCTCAAACCAGTCGGAAGTCGAAGAAAATCTAGCTAATCTAGCAAGTTCATGAGCTACTTTATTTGCCTCTCTATTACAATGTTCGAATCTAGTCGTGACAAAATCACAGGCGTAGTGGTAACAATCCTCGAAGACTGCTGCTGCCGCCCCCGTTGATTGTCCTCCTTCCTGCATGGTCTCAACCACCTCCATGTTGTCTGAGTTGATGATTAGGCGGTTACACCCCGCCCTTTGCGCCATTGTTAGGCCAAACTTGAGAGCTAAAGTTTCAGCCATCAAAACATCCGCACAATAGTCGATCTTTTCATTTCCTCCTGCAATGAACCTACCTTTGTGGTCTCTTAAAACTGCCCCCATCGTACCCTTCAACATATCATGATCAAAAGAGGCGTCAACATTAAGTTTCACAAAACCCCTAGGAGGACAGTACCAACCCCCCTTTTTCATCGTTGCCTTTGGAAATGATGCATTTACAAAGTTGGATGTGAGAGCTATGATCCCCATTGCTATCTGATTTGCATTCTGAGTTAATTCCTTATGCACTAACTTTCGTCTTTCCCACAATAGGTACCAAGCTGAAATAGCTATCATTTCACGTACATTTTGGTACCCCATAATACTCAAGTCTTGGTCTGGAAGAAGTAAAAGGTATTCCAATATTGCCTCCCCGGCAAGATCAATCTCACAAGCTTTATCAATTATCACATCCATCCCTAGTCTCTTCCAAACCTCCTTTGCTTTACTACAGAGGAAAAGCATGTGTTTCGTATCTTCTAAACCCCGAGAGCAAGTCGGGCAAGAGGGCGAGACCTTCATGTGTCTATTAGCGAGTGTTACCCGGCATGGGAGAGTGCCATGTAATATACGCCATATAATTTTTTTTACCTTTGCTGGGCAGGCTAACTTCCATATCTGACACCAAATAGGATTTGGTATGCTTCGCCCCATCCCATTAGAATATTTGAGTCTACTCTCATACTGATAATTCCATTCCACCGAGTAAGCAGACCTTACCGAGAACATACCATTTTTTGTGTAACTCCAAGCAATGAAATCTGTCATATCATATTGCGAAAGTGGGATTGAAAGAATTCGTTGTGCGTCAATGGGCCACATAGTTTGTCTAATCAGTTCCTCGTCCCAATTGTTGGAAGCAGGGTCAATCAGGTCACTCACTTTTGATAGCAAATGGCTCCCCCTAGGGGTCACAATCTTCCTAGTGACACAGTTTGGGATCCAGGCATCTTCCCAGATATTGATGTTATGTCCATTACCCACTCGCCAAATATAGCCACGATTCAGAGTAGTTATACCTGCCATAATGCTCTGCCAGGTGAAAGAAGCGCCACGCTTTGGCTTAGACTTCAGCAAATCGCCATCAGGGTAGTACTTGGCCCTCAGAATAGTGGCACACAAGGAATCAGGATTATCTATAAGACGCCATGCTTGTTTGGCGAGCAAAGCCAGGTTGAAACAGTGGATATCACGGAATCCCATTCCACCTTGGTTTTTTGGTACACACATTTTCCACCATGCCATCCAGTGCATCCTCCTCTGGTTCTCCTCGTCACCCCACCAGAAATGCGCTATCGCGTCAATGATTTCTTTACAAATTTTTTTAGGAATTTTAAGACCGACATTGCATAGGTAGGTATGGCTTGGATCACAGCCTTGAGTAGGATCTCCTTCCCCCCAGCAGACAGTAATTTTTCCTTCCAACCACTAATTTTCTTAACAATTCGTTCAATCAGAAATTTAAAGCAGTCTGATTTATCAGCACCCACGTTGGCTGGTAAACCCAGGTATTTATCATTCATTGCCTCCGTCATTATATTCAGCGTTGTACACATTTGTTCCCTGATCTCAACCGTTGTATTAGGACTAAAAAAATGCTAGATTTTTCCACACTTACCAGTTGTCCCGACGCCGCACAATATAAATCTAATGCTGATTTCAGGGCCGCCGCACTATGCTGATTGGCTTTCATCAAGATCAATGAATCATCCGCAAAGAGAAGATTTGTGACTGGCGGGGCGTCCCTACATACTTTAACTCCTGATATGTTTTCGTTTTCCTCGGCATGTGTCAGCAATGCATTCAACCCCTCTGTGCATAGCAAGAAGAGGTATGGTGATAGCGGACCACCCTGCCTCAATGCTGGTGCTCTTGTTGGTTAGGCATTGCCGCCCTTGGGTCGGGTTTTGTAGGTTTAGCTGTGTTGTACCCTTCATTCGGGCCGAGCATCCCTTGTTTCTCTGCTTTGGACATCATGTTCACGCATGTCTGTGTTCATGTCATGTGTTGTATCCTTTATTTGTACTCATTTTGTTTCTTCTATCAATACGCAAGCTCTCCGTATTCGCGAAAAAGGCAACATCTGAAGGCAAGCGACGGGTTCGCATTGCACCCGCACACTGCTCGCGGCAAGGCAAGGCAAGGCTGGCATTGGCAAAGAAGAAGGGGAGCAAACACACCACACGCGCTGCTGACCAACTTATCTTGGCCGGCTCTCTCACCCAACTAGTAGCAGCAATATCAAAAGTCAAAACCACCAAAGAAACATGAACCAGAAACTGTGCTGTAAAAAACCGAACCAGCAACTGTAATGAAAAACATCAATTCACTGGCTGCTTGCTGAAACAAAATCTTTGATTGAATCAAATGCGAGAGAATACATGACACCAGCACGGACGCAACGGCCAGCGGCGGCCAACCAGGAGGCCGATCAAACCCAGACCCACATTTATGGCACCCACAGCGATCGTCGCGCCAGCAACGGCCGTGGACACGGCAGGAGCCGCCGTCGCTCCCGCCGGTCACGAGGACGCCGTCACGGCTCACGGCGGGCCCACCGGCGCCGCCATTTCCCGCGCCAGCGACTGTGGCGGCGTCGGATGGCGATGGTACCAGTGGCAGTACTACTACATCGGTTGACGTCTCGAGACTGGGCGGTGGGGCCCAAGTGTCGGGCGCCCAGGTGGGGCCGTCCTCCAACTCGCGCACCCAGCTTGGGCGCGGCCTGTCTGATGCCAATTCGGCAATCCTCCCCTTGGCGCTCGCCATGATCACCTCCTCCTCGATGTCGGACGACGCATCGGAGTCCGAGTCCGACGCCGCCCAGTCAAGAACCGCTCGCGGGGACGGGGACGGCGACGGCTCGCCGGCGTCGTGGGGGTCCGCGGAGAGGAAGGGGTGGCGCAGGAGCTGCTCGCAGCTCCACCGCTCGCCAGCGTCGCGGCGGAGGCACTTGTCGAGGAAGTCGCTGCAGGAGTCGGAGAGGCACGCAGGGAGCTCTGGCCGCTCCCCGCCGTAACCGATGTGGAGCAGCAGCTCGCCGACCTCGAGGGCGCCGCCGATTTCCGACCACGGCCGCTTCCCGGTGAGCAGCTCCACCGCCGTGCACCCGAGCGACCACACGTCGGACGCCGGCGTCGACGCGCCGCCGCGGGCCACCTCCGGCGCCATCCACGCCGGGGTCCCACGAGGCCCTCGCGGCGCCGGCTCCGAAACCAGCCTCGCCGCGCCGAAATCGGCGAGCTTCGAGCCGCCGTACCCGGCACCGTCGCCGCCGACGAGCACGTTCTTCCCCTTCACGTCCCCGTGCACGACCCCGGCGACGTCGTGAAGGTAGTGCAGGGCGGCGGCCACCCGCCGCAGGACGCACCGCGCCGCGCGCTCGTCAAGGCCGGCCGCGCCCCTCGCCACCGCCGCATCCGCCGCGCTCCCGCCCGAGACGAGCTCCATGTGCAGGTTCCTGGACGCGGCCGTGGCGTCATCGCCGATGTACGCCACGACGTACGGAGAGCACAGCCGCCTCAAGATCCTTATCTCGGTCTCCAGGCACGCCATCGCGGCCGCCGGCGCGCCGCCCTTGGCGTCGACCGACTTGACCGCGAAGGCGCGGCCGGTGGCCCTGTGGACGGCCAAGTGCACGGTGCCGAACGCGCCCTTCCCGATGCATTTCCCGCGCGTCCACTCCATCTTGATGGACGACGACGAGTGGGCAGTGAAACAGAGGAGCTCAGAGAGAAACAGAGTGTGTGCGGAGGTGAGGAGTGAATAAAGGGAGAGGAGCAGAAGGTGTGAGGAGTTGCAAGAAGAGGGCAAGCGCGAGGGTGGCGTATATATAGGTGTGGGGTTTCCGGCGCTGCATCGGGTTTTTCTTGGGCGGGCTTACTTTTGGCAGCGATTTGCTCCCGATTCGCATGTTGCGCGGATGGGATATTAAATTGCCCTGCCCGAATATTTCTTTCTTTCCGGGTTCCATATAATACTATCACGGAATAATTCGATCGACTAGCAGTAGCAGTAGGCCTCTCTCCTCTTGTTGTTGTTGGCTTTGCGTGGGAGAGCGAGTGGTGTGCAACTTGCGCTGTTATCGTCTTCGGGGCTGTGCCGCTCCGTTGAGGCCACATGGGCGATCGGCCATTTGGGCCACTTTGATGGATCACGGTTCGGTTTGGATATATGGATGGGTGTCATCAACGCACGCACCTTTGGTTTGAACATTGCGAATCAGGAATAGTCGAGGGTGCACTGCATTGCCATATGTTCCCTTTTTTTCATCCTGTTATTAAGTTATCATGACTTGAAGCAAGTTTTTGATCTTGTAAAAAATAAAAAAAATCTTGGCATGTCCTTGAGCACCGGTACAGTACATCTATCTATACACATCACGCTATATGGTGTACCGGACTCAGTTGTCCACACGTAACTACGCTCGCATCCAAGAGACCACTCGGGGTGTGGCCCCCAAAATATTTCTCGTGATATCTGACGTGCCTCCAAAATATATTGGCGAGAGGATGGATAGATAAACGAGAGCAGCACAAAAACAGAGCACGCCACACTCCCGTTACCCCACTCATCTGGAGCTCGATCTTCGCTGCTGACATGGCCACCGGAGAACACAAGGGTGTGGTGACATGGAAGGACACGAGTGGCCCGGCGCCAAGGAGAGGGGAGGGATGGCTACGCGGGGGAAAGAAAGAAAACACGCAGAGCGCACTGGCGAAAAGCTGTGGCCTGGGGCTGGGATACGACTCGTGTGGGATCGGTGGCTCCTGGGCATCGCGTCGCGTCGCGGCATCTAACCGGCGGGTCGCCGTCCGTCCGTCCCATTGGCGCCGCGGCGGACGTGCGCGCGGCCGAGCCACACAGCCGCCCAAAGCGAGGCCCGCGCCCACTGACCTACTAGTAGTAGCATGCTAGCAACCAGTGCGTGCGATATCGAAGAGGCAGCAGCTTACAGTGATGCCATGGGTATTTCTGGTTTGCGTCGCTTAATTTGACACGCTTATTTTTCTAACAAGAGGATGATCCCGGACAATGCATGCAGCTATTTTATTAATTATTCACAAAGACATTACAAAATAATACATCGGTACGTCTCAAGCCACCAATCCAGTCGATGTAGAGATGTCGAAAGTCCGGACCGAACATCAAATAGACCTCGCACCAAAACCTAACATCTAAAGCCGGGGGCTCCAACCAAACCTCATACTAGGTCTGGAGCACACACCGGTTCAACACACTCTCAGAGGTCGTCGCCGCCGTTTTCCACCGATCCATCTTCAAAGCAGGTACTGACGCATTGACCTTGCCACAGGCTTGCCGTCGATGCCCCACGGCGCCCGACAACGCCACCTCCCTACGCGCGCTTATCATCACACATCCGTTGCCGAGACCCTATAGCACCACGCCGCCGAGACTCCGCGACATCAATGCGTCACAGGAAACGCTGCTCCACCGTAGATGCCATCCATTGGTCCCTCGAGCTCGTGCACATCTCCAAGAATGACGCCCCCAAGGGGGAACAACACAAGAGCGTCGTCATAATCCGATCGACCGATCTAGGGTTTCCCCCGAACATAGCGGATAGAAGTCTTGAGCTTCTCCACGACAATGCCTTCAAAAAGGGGACAACACCGTAAAGCTTCGCTATCGCCGGCCTTGGCACATAGCCGAAAGCAGGGCTTTCACTCGCATCTGCTCGATGAACCTCCATCCAGCATCTTGTGCTCCGGATCTCGACCATCCCCAGCACCTCAGCAACGTTGGTACTTCAGCCACCACCATAGCACCTCACGCCTCCACGCTCTGGTCAGATGCACATGTCACCCTGCCACACCTCACCGGCGGAGCCTAGCCACAAGATGCAACACCACCGCCATCCCGCAGGGCCACCGGCCACTCCCATGTCCTTAGCCTCCATCCCCGATCCAATCTGGCCGCACCCAGATCCGTCGTCAGGATTCAGCGCCCATGCCAGGGACGCCAGACAGCCACCGCAATGGATGCCGCGACGTCGAGCTAGCAAGGTGTCGGAGGAAGGCGCCGGGATAGAAGCGACATGCTGCCCTACGGCGCTGTTCAGGAGAAGGATCCCCGCATCCCACCTCGCAGATCAGGCGACGAGAAGCCCCGCCGCCCGTCGGCAGCGAGGGGAAGCGCAGCGAGGAAGGGAAACCCTAGGCGGCCGCGGCGCTTCTCCCGGGTCATACTGTACTAATAATTGTAATTTGCGTAGTAGGACTAGTTGGCAATCATTTGAAGCTCATAACCCAGAGAGAGATTCCAGACCAATGATGCGGAGTGATTAGCAATGATATGGAGGCAACATTGATTCTCTATAATCTGTATGTATGCACAACTGATGCGCCCCGTTTGGGAAGCAAACACCGCAAGGTTATACAGTATACTACTACGAAATCCACACACACCTCTGCTTCGATCAAGCTTATCGTGGAGGGGGTGCGCATTGGCACGACGCCGGCCGGGCAGCGCATGTGCGGATCATGAGACCGGAGTCCGTGCACATCTCTTCCGGCTGTGCGAGCGAGATAACAGCTTCGTTATTACGGCCGGGGCAGGGCACATATATCCAACCTATCCATCTATCCATGGACCCAGACGCTGCGGCTAAGAAAAAGAGATGCTAGGCATTCATTCGCTCCTCATCTTGACCTTTATATGTGTTGCGGGTTTAGCTGTTGATGCCATCAACTTGAATTCCCCATACTCGCCTCCCGTATGCGTGCGTAGGATAAGATCTGCTGCTATGATTCTTTCTTTCTTCTGCGTGGTGAGGACGCCCAGCAAAGAAGCACCAGACATGAATGCCATGATTCAATCAGCCCGCACAACTTGTAACGTAGGAAGATATCACTGCTCCAGTTTTCACACCCTTCGATCCCTTGTGGCTTCTGTTGTACTTGTACGCTACCTGCTCTGGCATTAGCTAAGATGCCATCACCTTTTATGGCTACTTAATCAACTATATCTGTCAACCTAACTGGAAACTGGGAAGGATGGCTGTCACAAAGTCATACAGTAGTGGTACATCTTTGCTGGTCAAATTACTTTTGGGCATCGATCGCTTTCCGGAGGAGCTGCCTCCCCTCCATCCCATCCAGGACAAGCCAGAGCCGCTAGCAGGTGCTTAATTAATTTGGCTAATCCAGGGAAGGAATAGCTGTTTCTCATTAATAAACAATCCGCGTGAATGTGCAACTTAACCCATGACAACGCAAAGCCAGTTTCTCAGCACTAACCCCATGCCAAAGATAGGGACTACTGCTACGGTGCATACATCGGACTAGTGCATGCATGCACGACCAGTCCTTTCCACGACCGACCGACCGCCCGACGGAAACAGTCAATCCAAAGCCTTTCCTTCCCACAAGTCGGCACGACGCGAGCATGGGACATCCGCCGCGCACGTAGGTCGTAGCTGCCGACCGATCAGCCTCGGCCGACCGGCGCGGCAAGAAACACACCGTAGCCCAGAAGACGTTAACGTGTGGGGTGCACTCGTTGCGCCGCGCCCACGGCGTCGGCGTGACAGAGCGCGAGGTCGATCAGTCGGCGACGCAGCAGAGGGAGAGGGAGTGCACCGCGGCGGGGTGTCTCTGGACGGCCTGGCACCGGCGGGGGCAGGGAAACGTGGGGTTGGGGGAACGCAACGGGAGCCGACAGCCCAGGACCAGGGTGAGGAATCGCCGGGGCGGTGCCGCGCGATCGTGCCCGTGCCGAACCGCCCGCCTGCCCGCCGTCCTCCTGGATCACCGCCCGGTCGTTTTCGTGCCAGTTTTGACGCTGGTGCGGGCGAGCGAGGGTGCCGATGCCGATGCCGATGCCGATACGGCATGTGCGGCCGCAACGGCGCGCGGCAGCGTTTGTGGACCGTGGCGAGCCGGCGCGTCACGCAGGCACCGTATTTTGCTCCGTGGATGCTGCCATGTTGGCGTCACGTGAGCGGCACCGTGGCGAAAGCAAGGTCTCTCGTGCCGTGTTTGGGGCCTCGGACCCCCTGTTTCTTGCCGTGTTCTGATAACGATGCGTATGCTGTCCCCGTCAGTCAGTGTTACGTGAAAAACGCAGCACTAGCTTGTGGATTGCTTTACCGGCCGACTCTTGGCTGGACAGAGGAACAGCACTGCTCGCCGGTAAGGCCACACGACCATCCGTCCAATTTAACCAAAGAACGCCGCCCCAAAACTGTACAAGCAGCACAGACAGCTATTGCTCGCTGACGGGAGGGAGCACTACTGGTTGGATGCCATGCTTCGTTCCGTGATGACTTGATAACACGTCTGACAGCTCGGCGTGTCTGATACTTGTCCAATGTGGCAAGATTTCGCTCAAGAGACGTGCTTCGGAGCTAGTACTAGCTACCCCATCCAGAAAGTAAACATGATTATTGACCCTCATCATTCAAGTCTCAAGACCAGCCGGCAGCAGGCAGGAGGCATGGTCTGTCTACCCACGTAGAGTACACCTTGGCCTGCCGGGTCAGACACAGGTGACAGGGTTTCGTGCCGGATTACCATAGCCAGCTCTCGCATACCGGCAACAACTAGCATCCAATCCAATCCATTCCAATCCGCTATAAACGGCGCGTGCGAGTTGCCACATCCATCCATCCACTCCGCGCAGGCACGGCCCGTGAAGCGTGAAGAAACGGCGGCGGATCTTTCCGCTCCGGGGACGGGGCTATGCGCATGTGACGCATGCGCTGTGATCCGAAATGACCGGGTGCAACCAGGAAAACCGAAGCTGTTTTGCGAGTTGCGAGTGCAGGATGAGATGCACGGCACCGCCCAGCCGCAAAGCCGCTGTCCCGCTCGCCTGCCTGCCTTCCTTCCTGCATCATCCATCCGTCCCAGTCCCACCACCAGTTTTTTCACTACTTGCCCCCATAAATCCTTCTTCCCGGGTCACGTCAACTTGTTGCTGCAATTAGGTTAGGCTAGTACCTCCTACTAGCACACACACACACGTCAATTTGGTAGCTCGGGACGGATAATTCAGCATGGCATACGACGTACCACGATGCGCCAAATCTTTTCTCTAGAAACCACAAACCAGAAAAGGAAATTAAAGGGGAAGGTCGGCTCCTTTCCGATAGTCCATGTCACTGTCACATCACACTTGTGCGGATATTAAAGAAGTCTCAGAAAACTGTTATTTGTTATGTTGACGAGTGGAACGGGGTTGCTTGGTCTTGCACAGACAGACAGATATCCGGTTGGCGGCAGTGAATGAAGAGATAAAACCAGCCATGTCAGTTTGATCACACGGGGCAGTAGTAGTAGTATCTATCCCAACAATTCGCACATCTTTTCTGTGCCGGTATATTCCTCCAACTTGCAATTGCTTTCAACAGCTACTCCAAGTTGACCAACTGAATTCCGGAGAGAAAAGGGGAAAGATCGATCGAGGAAACCGTTGCTCACGCTCTCCGACGCACTTGTTAACGGAAAAACGAACATGACCTGAGGCTGAGGCACCTGGAAAACAGAGCAGAGCAGCCACTGGGAGTCTAGTTTTCAGTTACTACGACGGATGAACACGAAAGGGTAAAAACTACAAATTTGACCTGTAGACGAAATGAATTCACAAAATGAACTGTTTTTAAAAAAAATTCATTTCGCTGACCCTTTCGTGTAACGCCCGTCAGCCAGGCGCCACACTACACTGTACAGCGTCTAACTAACAGGCGCTACACGCCTACCCTATGTCACATCTCGGACTGCCTGAAAATTCATAAATCAACGTGCAACCCTAAGAGCTAGGCGCTACACTATACGGTGTACC
Organism: Triticum aestivum; assembly: GCF_018294505.1. Taxonomy (NCBI): domain Eukaryota; kingdom Viridiplantae; phylum Streptophyta; class Magnoliopsida; order Poales; family Poaceae; genus Triticum; species Triticum aestivum. The sequence continues at coordinate 337,586,092 of NC_057805.1, forward strand.
GCCTAGCGTCTGGGCGCTGCACTAACAGCTACACGAGGGACAAAGCAGATCATGTACCAACACACTACACGCAACGGACGGATCACCAAATCACGTGCATGCATGCCGTGTGCGTGCATGCGTAGCCACAGCCTCGTAGGGCCTACAGCAACATACTGCATGCATGAGTGACATCAGCGTAGCGCCTAGCTTTTAGGTATTGTACATTAACTTAGAATTTTCAGGCAATTCGAGGTTCGACGCTGGCTAGGTGTGTAGCGCTTGTCAGTCAGGCGCTGCACAGTATAGTGTGACGCCTTGCTGTCAGGCGCTACATAAAAGGGTCAGTGGAGTGGAATTTTTTCAAGAACAGTTCACTTTGTGAATTCTTTTCGTCACAGGTCAAATTTATAATTTTTGCCACACGAAAGTGCCTTTCTGCTCCCGAGCTCATTTGAGCTCGGTGAACAGTAAAATCAAAAAAAAAATTAAAAAATTCCAATTTTTTTTGAGAGAAACATTAACAAAAGTTCTAAGTGCCTGCAAAATTTCATCATGAAATAACATTCCTGTAAGGCGTGGCAAAAAAAAACAAATTCAGTGCTTCAAAATGCTTTTGAAAGTAGCTTTTTCAGAGTACTGTTTTTTTTTTTGCCATGCCTTCTAGGAATGTGATTTCATGACGAATTTTTGCAAAAAATTTGGATTTTTTTTGAATTTTTTTGATTTAGTTTTGATTTTACTGTTCACCCAAGCTCATTTGAGCTCGGGTGCAGAAACTCCGCGTCCGGATGAACATGGATTTTCTCTTCTCTAGACTAGAGAAGGCACTTCCAGTTGAAGTGCTGATGAGGGCGGCTTAGGCTACTCATAGTGGGGTGTAACATATACTAGTATCATGCATATGATACTAGTATATGATACTACCTTCATAGTGCATGGTATCATAAAGTAGTATCATAGATTACCATATTTATTGTCATGCATGACACAAAGTAGCATAGCATTTAACATGATACGGTATCTACCTATGTTACTATAACCCTCTCTCTTATTTAATTGTGTGCCACATAAGCATGTTTGTTAGTCTCAAGTGCATGTTACCGGTTATGTTACCCCCACTATGGCTAGCCTTAGCTGATTGCAGCATCATCAACCAGTAGGGCATGATGATTCCGGTCAACTTTGAGCCGACCAAGTATGGGCGCTTCCCATAATGCAGGCTGCTGGGTAAGAATTTTCAGATCGAACTTGTGTCCAAGCTAAGTTGAGTGGAGTGATATAATACAGGTGGATAGCTGGAATGAATATTGCATCCTCAAAATACAAAGTCAACTCAGCTTAATCGTTGGCTTATATAAAAACTTATTAGCCTTATTGAGTGCAATATCAGATTTGGCCTGACACAGCCGGATAGATACGCACCAGAAGAGATCTCAACCTTCCAAAAACTCGGCCTTGCTGGTTCTCTTTGCTTGCCCTTGTTGCTCTTTCTTTCGAGGAGGCCGGGCGTGTCACTGTATTTTTCTTCCTTTTTTTCTTTTAGAGTACGCCTGGATGTACCATATTTTTTATAAACGGAAAAGCTAATTTCCTGCCGGCAGGAATTTAGCGACAGGCACGTACGACCTCCTGCACGTGCACCACCCAGTAACCAACTCGCCCAAACTTTGTTGTTGTCAAAAGTGTCCAGACTATGGATGTATTGCATACTGGCTCTTTGTTCAAAATTTAAAATGTACGACTTGCTAACTTGATGGCGAATTTAGTGGGAGGAAATCCGGAGACTATAGCATTAACTGCCGTGATTTTTTCCCTGGATTGGGTCAGTCATTTATTTGGGCGCTAGATCTATTGGCACACCCTTTTTAGTCAAAAAAAAATGATGCTAAATATCGGAATTGAACACACGCCAAGCAGCTAATCTGAAACAAACACTAACCAGCTCAGCTAGACTATTTGATGTGCAAAAGAATGCACATCATACTATTTGACCATTCCATGTTGCTTCCTTTTTCTTTTTTCTTTGAGGAGTTGATTAATTATCCCCCGGTAACTTCTGTGAATAGCATGATAACTCACATATTGCAGACCCGATAACTTATTTACCCCTGTACTGGTAACTTTGGGGACCGAAGGGGGGGGGGGGGGTTGACGAACTTTTGTGTGAATAGCATGGTACTCACACATCACAACCCTGATAACTTATGCATCTGAAAGAACATGCGGTGCCCCATGTTTGGTTTTCGTAATTGATGACAATCTCTATGGACTAATGGTTGCCTTGAGTTATATTTGAAGGATTTTGTTGGGGATCGTAGCAGAATTTTAAAATTTCTTACGCATCACCAAGATCCATATATGGAGTATACTAGCAACGAGGGGAAAGGAGTGCATCTACATACCCTTGTAGATCGCGAGCGGAAGCGTTCCAATGAACGGGGTTGATGGAGTCGTACTCGTCGTGATCCAAATCACCGATGACCGAGTGCCGAACGGACGGCACCTCCGCGTTCAACACACGTACGGAGCAGCGACGTCTCCTCCTTCTTGATCCAGCAAGGGGGAAGGAGAGGTTGATGGAGATCCAGCAGCACGACGGCGTGGTGGTGGATGTAGCGGGATCCCGGCAGGGCTTCGCCAAGCACTAGCGGGAGGGAGAGGTGTTGCAGGGGGAGAGGAAGGCGCCAGGGGCTGCGGTGTTGCTGCCCTCCCTCCCCCCCCACTATATATAGGCCCCCTGGGAGGGGGGCGCCGGCCTGGAACCCATCTACATGGGGGGGGGGGGGCGGCCAGGGGGAAAGGGGGGATGGCTTCCCCCCAAGCCAAGTGGGGCGCCCCCACCCCTAGGGTTTCCAACCCTAGGCGCAGGGGGAGGCCCAAGGGGGGCGCCCCAGCCCACTAAGGGATGGTTCCCTTCCCACTTCAGCCCATGGGGCCCTCCGGGATAGGTGGCCCCACCCGGTGGACCCCCGGGACCCTTCCCGGTGGCCGAAACTTTCCCGGTGGCCGAAACTGGACTTCCCATATATAATTCTTCACCTCCGGACCATTCCGGAACTCCTCGTGACGTCCGGGATCTCATCCGGGACTCCGAACAACTTTCAGGTTTCCGCATACTCATATCTCTACAACCCTAGCGTCACCGAACCTTAAGTGTGTAGACCCTACGGGTTCGGGAGACATGCAGACATGACCGAGACGCCTCTCCGGTCAATAACCAACAGTGGGATCTGGATACCCATGTTGGCTCCCACATGTTCCACGATGATCTCATCGGATGAACCACGATGTCGAGGATTCAATCAATCCCGTATACAATTCCCTTTGTCAATCGGTATGTTACTTGCCCGAGATTCGATCGTCGGTATCCCAATACCTTGTTCAATCTCGTTACCGGCAAGTCTCTTTACTCGTACCGTAATGCATGATCCCGTGGCTAACTCCTTAGCCACATTGAGCTCATTATGATGATGCATTACCGAGTGGGCCCAGAGATACCTCTCCGTCATACGGAGTGACAAATCCCAGTCTCGATCCGTGTCAACCCAACAGACACTTTCAGAGATACCCGTAGTGTACCTTTATAGTCACCCAGTTACGTTGTGACGTTTGGCACACCCAAAGCACTCCTACGGCATCCGGGAGTTGCACGATCTCATGGTCTAAGGAAAAGATACTTGACATTGGAAAAGCTCTAGCAAACGAACTACACGATCTTTTGTGCTATGCTTAGGATTGGGTCTTGTCCATCACATCATTCTCCTAATGATGTGATCCCGTTATCAATGACATCCAATGTCCATAGTCAGGAAACCATGACTATCTGTTGATCAACGAGCTAGTCAACTAGAGGCTTACTAGGGACACGTTGTGGTCTATGTATTCACACATGTATTACGATTTCCGGATAATACAATTATAGCATGAACAATAGACAATTATCATGAACAAAGAAATATAATAATAACCATTTATTATTGCCTCTAGGGCATATTTCCAACAGTCTCCCACTTGCACTAGAGTCAATAATCTAGTTACATTGTGATGAATCGAACACCCATAGCGTCCTGGTGTTGATCATGTTTTGCTCTAGGGAGAGGTTTAGTCAACGGATCTGCTACATTCAGGTCCGTATGTACTTTACAAATATCTATGTCTCCATTTTGAACACTTTCACGAATGGAGTTGAAGCGACGCTTGATATGCCTGGTCTTCCTGTGAAACCTGGGCTCCTTGGCAAGGGCAATAGCTCCAGTGTTGTCACAGAAGAGAGTCATCGGGCCCGACGCATTGGGAATCACCCCTAGGTCGGTAATGAACTCCTTTATCCAGACTGCTTCCTGTGCTGCCTCTGAGGCCGCCATGTACTCCGCTTCACATGTAGATCCCGCCACGACGCTTTGCTTGCAACTGCACCAGCTTACTGCTCCTCCATTCAAAATATACACGTATCCGGTTTGTGACTTCGAGTCATCCAGATCTGTGTCGAAGCTAGCGTCGACGTAACCCTTTACGACGAGCTCTTCGTCACCTCCATAAACGAGAAACATATCCTTAGTCCTCTTCAGGTACTTCAGGATATTCTTGACCGCTGTCCAGTGTTCCATGCCGGGATTACTTTGGTACCTTCCTACCAAACTTACGGCAAGGTTTACATCAGGTCTGGTACACAGCATGGCATACATAATAGACCCTATGGCCGAGGCATAGGGGATGACACTCATCTTTTCTCTATCTTCTGCCGTGGTCGGGCATTGAGCCGTGCTCAATTGCACACCTTGCAATACAGGCAAGAACCCCTTCTTGGACTGATCCATATTGAACTTCTTCAATATCTTGTCAAGGTACGTACTCTGTGAAAGACCAATGAGGCGTCTTGATCTATCTCTATAGATCTTGATGCCTAATATATAAGCAGCTTCTCCAAGGTCCTTCATTGAAAAACACTTATTCAAATAGGCCTTTATACTTTCCAAGAATTCTATATCATTTCCCATCAATAGTATGTCATCCACATATAATATGAGAAATGCTACAGAGCTCCCACTCACTTTCTTGTAAACACAGGCTTCTCCATAAGTCTGTGTAAACCCAAACGCTTTGATCATCTCATCAAAGCGAATGTTCCAACTCCGAGATGCTTGCACCAGCCCATAGATTGAGCGCTGGAGCTTGCATACCTTGTTAGCATTCTTAGGATCGACAAAACCTTCCGGCTGCATCATATACAATTCTTCCTTAAGGAAGCCGTTAAGGAATGCCGTTTTGACGTCCATTTGCCATATCTCATAATCATAGAATGCGGCAATTGCTAACATGATTCGGACGGACTTCAGCTTCGCTACGGGTGAGAAAGTCTCATCGTAGTCAACCCCTTGAACTTGTCGATAACCCTTAGCGACAAGTCGAGCCTTATAGATGGTCACATTACCATCCGCGTCTGTCTTCTTCTTAAAGATCCATTTATTTTCTATGGCTCGCCGATCATCGGGCAAGTCAGTCAAAGTCCATACTTCGTTTTCATACATGGATCCTATCTCGGATTTCATGGCTTCTAGCCATTTGTCGGAATCCGGGCCCGCCATCGCTTCTTCATAGTTCGAAGGTTCACCGTTGTCTAACAACATGATTTCCAGGACAGGGTTGCCGTACCACTCTGGTGCGGAACGTGTCCTTGTGGACCTACGAAGTTCAGCAGTAACTTGATCCGAAGCTTCATGATCATCATCATTAACTTCCTCCCCAGTCGGTGTAGGCACCACAGGAACATCTTCCCGCGCTGCGCTACTTTCCGGTTCGGAAGGGGTGACTATCACCTCATCAAGTTCCACTTTCCTCCCACTTAATTCTTTCGAGAGAAACTCTTTCTCCAGAAAGGACCCGTTCTTGGCAACGAAGATCTTGCCTTCGGATCTGAGGTAGAAGGTATACCCAATAGTTTCCTTAGGGTATCCTATGAAGACGCATTTTTCCGACTTGGGTTCGAGCTTTTCAGGTTGAAGTTTCTTGACATAAGCATCGCATCCCCAAACTTTTAGAAACGACAGCTTAGGTTTCTTCCCAAACCATAATTCATACGGTGTCGTCTCAACGGATTTCGACGGAGCCCTATTTAAAGTGAATGCGGCAGTCTCTAAAGCATAGCCCCAAAATGAGAGCGGTAGATCGGTAAGAGACATCATAGATCGCACCATATCCAATAGAGTGCGATTACGACGTTCGGACACACCATTTCGCTGAGGTGTTCCAGGCGGCGTGAGTTGTGAAACGATTCCACATTTCTTTAAGTGCGTACCAAATTCGTGACTTAAATATTCTCCACCACGATCTGATCGTAAGAACTTTATTTTCCTGTCACGTTGATTCTCAACCTCACTCTGAAATTCCTTGAACTTTTCAAAGGTTTCAGACTTGTGTTTCATTAGGTAGACATACCCATATCTACTTAAGTCATCAGTGAGAGTGAGAACATAACGATATCCTCCGCGAGCCTCAACACTCATTGGACCGCACACATCGGTATGTATGATTTCCAATAAGTTGGTTGCTCGCTCCATTGTTCCGGAGAACGGAGTCTTGGTCATCTTACCCATGAGGCATGGTTCGCACGTGTCAAATGATTCGTAATCAAGAGACTCCAAAAGTCCATCTGCATGGAGCTTCTTCATGCGCTTGACACCAATGTGACCAAGGCGGCAGTGCCACAAGTATGTGGGACTATCGTTATCAACTTTACATCTTTTGGTATTCACACTATGAATATGTGTAACATCACGTTCGAGATTCATCAAGAATAAACCATTGACCAGCGGGGCATGACCATAAAACATATCTCTCATATAAATAGAACAACCATTATTCTCGGATTTAAATGAGTAGCCATCTCGAATTAAACGAGATCCAGATACAATGTTCATGCTCAAAGCTGGCACTAAATAACAATTATTGAGGTTTAAAACTAATCCCGTAGGTAAATGCAGAGGCAGCGTGCCGACGGCGATCACATCGACCTTGGAACCATTCCCGACGCGCATCGTCACCTCGTCCTTCGCCAGTCTCCGCTTATTCCGCAGCTTCCTGTTTTGAGTTACAAATATGAGCAACCGCACCGGTATCAAATACCCAGGAGCTACTACGAGTACTGGTAAGGTACACATCAATTACATGTATATCACATATACCTTTGGTGTTGCCGGCCTTCTTGTCCGCTAAGTATTTGGGGCAGTTCCGCTTCCAGTGACCACTTCCCTTGCAATAAAAGCACTCAGTCTCAGGCTTGGGTCCATTCTTTGACTTCTTCCCGGCAACTGGCTTACCGGGCGCGGCAACTCCCTTGCCGTCCTTCTTGAAGTTCTTCTTACCCTTGCCCTTCTTGAACTTAGTGGTTTTATTCACCATCAACACTTGATGTTCCTTTCTGATCTCCACCTCCGCTGATTTCAGCATTGAATATACCTCAGGAATGGTCTTTTCCATCCCCTGCATATTGAAGTTCATCACAAAGCTCTTGTAGCTCGGTGGAAGCGACTGAAGGATTCTGTCAATGACCGCGTCATCCGGGAGATTAACTCCCAGCTGAGACAAGCGGTTGTGTAACCCAGACATTCTGAGTATGTGCTCACTAACAGAACTATTTTCCTCCATTTTACAGCTGAAGAACTTGTCGGAGACTTCATATCTCTCGACCCGGGCATGAGCTTGGAAAACCATTTTCAGCTCTTCGAACATCTCATATGCTCCATGCTTCTCAAAACGCTTTTGGAGCCCCGGTTCTAAGCTGTAAAGCATGCCGCACTGAACGAGGGAGTAATCATCAGCACGTGATTGCCAAGCGTTCATAACGTCTTGGTTCTCTGGGATGGGTGCTTCACCTAGCGGTGCTTCTAGGACATAATCTTTCTTGGCAGCTATGAGGATGATCCTCAGGTTCCGGACCCAGTCCGTATAGTTGCTGCCATCATCTTTCAGCTTGGTTTTCTCTAGGAACGCGTTGAAGTTGAGGACAACGTGGGCCATTTGATCTACAAGACATATTGTAAAGATTTTAGACTAAGTTCATGATAATTAAGTTCATATAATCAAATTATTCAATGAACTCCCACTCAGATAGACATCCCTCTAGTCATCTAAGTGAAACATGATCCGAGTTAACTAGGCCGTGTCCGATCATCACGTGAGACGGACTAGTCAAGATCGGTGAACATCTCCATGTTGATCGTATCTTCTATACGACTCATGCTCGACCTTTCGGTCCTCCGTGTTCCGAGGCCATGTCTGTACATGCTAGGCTCGTCAAGTCAACCTAAGTGTATTGCGTGTGTTCCGAGGCCATGTCTGTACATGCTAGGCTCGTCAACACCCGTTGTATGCGAACGTTAGAATCTATCACACCCGATCATCACGTGGTGCTTCGAAACAACGAACCTTCGCAACGGTGCACAGTTAGGGGGAACACTTTCTTGAAATTATTATAAGGGATCATCTTACTTACTACCGTCGTTCTAAGCAAATAAGATGCAAAACATGATAAACATCACATGCAATCAAATAGTGACATGATATGGCCAATATCATTTTGCTCCTTTGATCTCCATCTTCGGGGCACCATGATCATCTTCGTCACCGGCATGACACCATGATCTCCATCATCATGATCTCCATCATTGTGTCTTCATGAAGTTGTCATGCCAACGATTACTTCTACTTCTATGGCTAACGCGTTTAGCAACAAAGTAAAGTAATTTACATGGCGTTATTCAATGACACGCAGGTCATACAAAAAATAAAGACAACTCCTATGGCTCCTGCCGGTTGTCATACTCATCGACATGCAAGTCGTGATTCCTATTACAAGAATATGATCAATCTCATACATCACATATATCATTCATCACATCTTCTGGCCATATCACATCACAAGGCACATGCTGCAAAAACAAGTTAGACGTCCTCTAATTGTTGTTGCAAGTTTTTACGTGGCTTGTATAGGTTTCTAGCAAGAACGTTTCTTACCTACATAAAACCACAACGTGATGTGCCAATTTCTATTTACCCTTCATAAGGACCCTTTTCATCGAATCCGTTCCGACTAAAGTGGGAGAGACAGACACCCGCTAGCCACCTTATGCAACTAGTGCATGTCAGTCGGTGGAACCTGTCTCACGTAAGCGTACGTGTAAGGTCGGTCCGGGCCGCTTCATCCCACAATACCCCCGAAACAAGATAAGACTAGTAGTGGCAAGAAGAATTGACAACATCTACGCCCACAACTGCTTTGTGTTCTACTCGTGCATAGTAACTACGCATAGGCCTGGTTCATGATGCCACTGTTGGGATCGTAGCAGAATTTTAAAATTTCCGACGCATCACCAAGATCCATCTATGGAGTATATTAGCAACGAGGGGAAAGGAGTGCATCTACATACCCTTGTAGATCGCGAGCGGAATCGTTCCAATGAACGGGGTTGATGGAGTCGTACTCGCCGTGATCCAAATCACCGATGACTGAGTGCCGAACGGACGGCACCTCCGCGTTCAACACACGTACGGAGCAGCGACATCTCCTCCTTCTTGATCCAGCAAGGGGGAAGGAGAGGTTGATGGAGATCCAGCAGCACGACGGTGTGGTGGTGGATGTAGCGGGATCCCGGCAGGGCTTCGCCAAGCACTAGCGGGAGGGAGAGGTGTTGCAGGGGGAGAGGGAGGCGCCAGGGGCTGTGGTGTTGCTGCCCTCCCTCCCCCCACTATATATAGGCCCCCTGGGAGGGGGGCGCCGGCCTGGAACCCATCTACATGGGGGGGGGGGGCCAAGGGGAAAGGGGGTGGCTTCCCCCACAAGCCAAGTGGGGCGCCCCCACCCCTAGGGTTTCCAACCCTAGGCGCAGGGGGAGGCCCAAGGGGGGCGCCCCAGCCCACTAAGGGATGGTTCCCTTCCCACTTCAGCCCATGGGGCCCTCCGGGATAGGTGGCCCCACCTGGTGGACCCCTGGGACCCTTCTGGTGGTCCCGGTACAATACCGATAACCCCCGAAACTTTCCCGGTGGCCGAAACTGGACTTCCCATATATAATTCTTCACCTCCGGACCATTCCGGAACTCCTCGTGACGTTCGGGATCTCATCCGGGACTCCGAACAACTTTCGGGTTTCCGCATACTCATATCTCTACAACCCTAGCGTCACCGAACCTTAAGTGTGTAGACCCTACGGGTTCGGGAGACATGCAGACATGACCGAGACGCCTCTCCGGTCAATAACCAACAGTGGGATCTGGATACCCATGTTGGCTCCCACATGTTCCACGATGATCTCATCGGATGAACCACGATGTCGAGGATTCAATCAATCCCGTATACAATTCCCTTTGTCAATCGGTACGTTACTTGCCCGAGATTCGATCGTCGGTATCCCAATACCTTGTTCAATCTCGTTACTGGCAAGTCACTTTACTCGTACCGTAATGCATGATCCCATGACCAACCACTTGGTCACTTTGAGCTCATTATGATGATGCATTACCGAGTGGGCCCAGAGATACCTCTCCGTCATACGGAGTGGCAAATCCCAGTCTCGATCCGTGTCAACCCAACAAACACTTTCAGAGATACCCGTAGTGTACCTTTATAGTCACCCAGTTACGTTGTGACGTTTGGCACACCCAAAGCACTCCTACGGCATCCGGGAGTTGCACGATCTCATGGTCTAAGGAAAAGATACTTGACATTGGAAAAGCTCTAGCAAACGAACTACACGATCTTTTGTGCTATGCTTAGGATTGGGTCTTGTCCATCACATCATTCTCCTAATGATGTGATCCCGTTATCAATGACATCCAATGTCCATAGTCAGGAAACCATGACTATCTGTTGATCAACGAGCTAGTCAACTAGAGGCTCACTAAGGACATGTTGTGGTCTATGTATTCACACATGTATTACGATTTCCGGATAATACAATTATAGCATGAACAATAGACAATTATCATGAACAAAGAAATATAATAATAATCATTTATTATTGCCTCTAGGGCATATTTCCAACAGATTTGTCCATAGGCATTTCTTGAAGTCCATGTGTTGGTTTCAAGGAGTTTATGTGGTGACCAAGGTGTTATTAAGGAATTATCCAAAGATTGGTCATGTGAGAGTTGAGCTTATTGCAAGCATGTCTTGAAGAAGAAGATTGTGTGATCATTCATGTTTACCTTCAAGACATCATCCAAATGAAGAGAGTTGGAAAGAGTCAAGGTTGATCAAGACTAAGTCAAGAGTGAATCAAGTTGATCAACACACAAAGCGCACAAGATGTACCGAGGGATCAAGCGATCCCATGGTATGGTAAGCATTGTCAATTATGCTTTGTGTAATAACCCATGGTCTTCGTGAGAGTTCTTTGTGGGGTTAGGTTGCGGTGTGCAAGTTCAAGTGAAGCGGGCAAGTTCAAGTAAAGCATCACGAAGAGATCAAATGCTTGAAGCCATTGTGGTGACAATGGACTTGTGAAAATGTGCGGAAGGGTGGCTCGCCCATAGTGGAGTATGGGGGAGCAATCAACTAGTCTTCATCGAGCCAACGCAATCAAGAAAGGTGGTCCATCTTGAGGGACTCAAGATCGTCATCATCTAGCTCAAGTGGACCATGTGCAAGGCAAATGTTTGCTCTTGATAGGTTTTCTATTTTACCGGTCTCATGATGGTAGTTGGGAGACCGGGTTATAGGATCGATTGCCGTACTATCAAGGGGGGCTCTCGATGAGAAGCTTGATCGTATCGTTCATAGAGAGCTCAATCCATTGCATCCTTGCATCATCTTTATTGGTTCTTTTTTGGTTCTTCTCTTTGTGAGTTTTGGAGCTTATGGTCATCTTGATGACAAGCTCGAGTTCATCGAAAACGAAGTTCACTCGTGTTGGAAATATGCCCTAGAGGCAATAATAAAATGGTTATTATTATTATATTTCCTTGTTCATGATAATTGTCTATTGTTCATGCTATAATTGTGTTATCCGGAAATCGTAATACATGTGTGAATACATAGACCACAACATGTCCCTAGTGAGCCTCTAGTTGACTAGCTCGTTGATCAACAGATAGTCATGGTTTCCTGACTATGGACATTGGATGTCATTGATAACGGGATCACATCATTAGGAGAATGATGTGATGGACAAGACCCAATCCTAAGCATAGCACAAAGATCGTGTAGTTCGTTTGCTAGAGCTTTTCCAATGTCAAGTATCATTTCCTTAGACCATGAGATCGTGTAACTCCCGGATGCCGTAGGAGTGCTTTGGGTGTACCAAACGTCACAACGTAACTGGGTGACTATAAAGGTACACTACAGGTATCTCTGAAAGTGTCTGTTGGGTTGACACGGATCGAGACTGGGATTTGTCACTCCGTATGACGGAGAGGTATCTCTGGGCCCACTCGGTAATGCATCATCATAATGAGCTCAAAGTGACCAAGTGGTTGGTCACGGGATCATGCATTACGGTACGAGTAAAGTGACTTGCCGGTAACGAGATTGAACAAGGTATTGGGATACCGACGATCGAATCTCGGGCAAGTAACGTACCGATTGACAAAGGGAATTGTATACGAGATTGATTGAATCCTCGACATCGTGGTTCATCTGATGAGATCATCGTGGAACATGTGGGAGCCAACATGGGTATCCAGATCCCGCTGTTGGTTATTGACCGGAGAGTCATCTCGGTCATGTCTGCATGTCTCCCGAACCCGCAGGGTCTACACACTTAAGGTTCGGTGACGCTAGGGTTGTAGAGATATTAGTATGCGGAAATACGAAAGTTGTTCGGAGTCCCGGATGAGATCCCGGACGTCACGAGGAGTTCCGGAATGGTCCGGAGGTGAAGAATTATATATAGGAAGTCCAGTTTCGGCCACCAGAAAAGTTTCGGGGGTCACCGGTATTGTACCGGGACCACCGGAAGGGTCCCGGGGGTCCACCGGGTGGGGCCACCTATCCCGGAGGGCCCCATGGGCTGAAGTGGGAGGGGAACCAGCCCCTGGTGGGCTGGTGCGCGCCCCCCTTGGGCCTCCCCTGCGCCTAGGGTTGGAAACCCTAGGGGTGGGGGCGCCCCCCACTTGGCTTGGGGGCGAAGCCACCCCCTTGGCCGCCGTCCCCCCTTGGAGATCAGAGCTCCTAGGGCCGGCGCCCCACGAGGGGCCTATATATAGGAGGGGGGAGGGAGGGCAGCCGCACCACAGCCCCTGGCGCCTCCCTCTCCCTCCCGTGACACCTCTCCCTCTCGCTGAGCTTGGCGAAGCCCTGCCGAGATCCCCGCTGCTTTCACCACCACGCCGTCGTGCTGCTGGATCTCCATCAACCTCTCCTTCCCCCTTGCTGGATCAAGAAGGAGGAGACGTCGCTGCTCCGTACGTGTGTTGAACGCGGAGGTGCCGTCCGTTCGGCGCTCGGTCATCGGTGATTTGAATCACGATGAGTACGACTCCATCAACCCCGTTCACTTGAACGCTTCCGCTCGCGATCTACAAGGGTATGTAGATGCACTCCTCTCTCTCGTTGCTAGATGACTCCATAGATTGATCTTGGTGATGCGTAGAAAATTTTAAATTTCTGCTACGATCCCCAACAGTGGCATCATGAGCCAGGCCTATGCGTAGTTTCTATGCACGAGTAGAACACAAACTTGTTGTGGGCATAGATGTTGTCAATTTTCTTGCCACTACTAGTCTTATCTTGTTTCGGCGGCATTGTGGGATGAAGCGGCCCGGACCGACCTTACACGTACGCTTACGTGAGACAGGTTCCACCGACTGACATGCACTAGTTGCATAAGGTGGCTAGCGGGTGTCTGTCTCTCCCACTTTAGTCGGAACGGATTCGATGAAAAGGGTACTTATGAAGGGTAAATAGAAATTGGCATATCACTTTGTGGTTTTACGTAGGTAAGAAACGTTCTTGCTAGAAACCTATAGAAGCCACGTAAAAACTTGCAACAACAATTAGAGGACGTCTAACTTGTTTTTGCAGCATATGCCTTGTGATGTGATATGACCAAAAGGATGTGATGAATGAGATATATGTGATGTATGAGATTGATCATGTTCTTGTAATAGGAATCACGACTTGCATGTCGATGAGTATGACAACCGGCAGGAGCCATAGGAGTTGTCTTTATTTTTGGTATGACCTGCGTGTCATTGAATAACGCCATGTAAATTACTTTACTTTATTGCTAAACACGTTAGCCATAGAAGTAGAAGTAATCGTTGGCGTGACAACTTCATGAAGACACGATGATGGAGATCATGGTGTCATGCCGGTGACGAAGATGATCATGGCGCCCCGAAGATGGAGATCAAAGGAGCAAAATGATATTGGCCATATCATGTCACTATTTGATTGCATGTGATGTTTATCATGTTTTACATCTTATTTGCTTAAAACGACGGTAGCTTAAATAAGATGATCCCTCGCAATAATTTCAAGAAAGTGTTCCCCCTAACTGTGCACCGTTGCGAAGGTTCGTTGTTTCGAAGCACCATGTGATGATCGGGTGTGATAGATTCTAACGTTCGAATACAACGGGTGTAAGCCAGATTTACACACGCAATACACTTAGGTTGACTTGACGAGCCTAGCATGTACAGACATGGCCTCGGAACACGGAAGACCGAAAGGTCGAGCATGAGTCGTATAGAAGATACGATCAACATGAAGATGTTCACCAATGTTGACTAGTCCGTCTCACGTGATGATTGGACAAGGCCTAGTTGACTCGGATCATGTTTCACTTAGATGACTAGAGGGATGCCTATCTGAGTGGGAGTTCATTGAATAATTTGATTAGATGAACTTAATTATCATGAACTTAGTCTAAAATCTTTACAATATGTCTTGTAGATCAAATGGCCCACGTTGCCCTCAACTTCAACGCGTTCCTAGAGAAAACCAAGCTGAAAGATGATGGCAGCAACTATACGGACTGGGTCCGGAACCTGAGGATCATCCTCATAGCTGCCAAGAAAGATTATGTCCTAGAAGCACCGCTAGGTGAAGCACCCATCCCAGAGAACCAAGACGTTATGAACGCTTGGCAGTCACGTGCTGATGATTACTCCCTCGTTCAGTGCGGCATGCTTTACAGCTTAGAACCGGGGCTCCAAAAGCGTTTTGAGCAACATGGAGCATATGAGATGTTCGAAGAGCTGAAAATGGTTTTCCAAGCTCATGCCCGGGTCGAGAGATATGAAGTCTCCGACAAGTTCTTCAGGTGTAAGATGGAGGAAAACAGTTCTGTCAGTGAGCACATACTCAAAATGTCTGGGTTGCACAACCGCTTGACTCAGCTGGGAGTTAATCTCCCGGATGACGCGGTCATTGACAGAATCCTTCAGTCGCTTCCACCGAGCTACAAGAGCTTTGTGATGAACTTCAATATGCAGGGGATGGAAAAGACCATTCCTGAGGTATATTCAATGCTGAAATCAGCGGAGGTGGAGATCAAAAAGGAACATCAAGTGTTGATGGTGAATAAAACCAGTAAGTTCAAGAAGGGCAAGGGTAAGAAGAACTTCAAGAAGGACGGCAAGGGAGTTGCCGCGCCCGGTAAGCCAGTTGCCGGGAAGAAGCCAAAGAATGGACCCAAGCCTGAGACTGAGTGCTTTTATTGCAAGGGAAGTGGTCACTGGAAGCGGAACTGCCCCAAATACTTAGCGGACAAGAAGGCCGGCAACACCAAAGGTATATGTGATATACATGTAATTGATGTGTACCTTACCAGTACTCGTAGTAGCTCCTGGGTATTTGATACCGGTGCGGTTGCTCATATTTGTAACTCAAAACAGGAGCTGCGGAATAAGCGGAGACTGGCGAAGGACGAGGTGACGATGCACGTCGGGAATGGTTCCAAGGTCGATGTGATCGCCGTCGGCACGCTACCTCTACATTTACCTACGGGATTAGTTTTAAACCTCAATAATTGTTATTTAGTGCCAGCTTTGAGCATGAACATGTTGGAAATATGCCCTAGATGCAATAATAAAATGGTTATTATTATATTTTCTTGTTCATGATAATTGTCTATTGTTCATGCTATAATTGTATTAACTGGAAACCGTGATACATGTGTGGATACATAGACAACACCATGTCCCTAGTAAGCCTCTAGTTGACTAGCTTGTTGATCAATAGATGGTTACGGTTTCCTGACCATGGACATTGGATGTCGTTGATAACGAGATCACATCATTAGGAGAATGATGTGATGGACAAGACCCAATCCTAAGCCTAGCACAAGATCGTGTAGTTCGTCTGCTAAAGCTTTTCTAATGTCAAGTATCATTTCCTTAGACCATGAGATTGTGCAACTCCCGGATACCATAGGAATGCTTTGGGTGTACCAAACGTCACAACGTAACTGGGTGGCTATAAAGGTGCACTACAGGTATCTCCGAAAGTGTCTGTTGGGTTGGCACGAATCGAGACTGGGATTTGTCACTCCGTGTAAACGGAGAGGTATCTCTGGGCCCACTCGGTAGGACGTCATCATAATGTGCACAATGTGACCAAGGAGTTGATCACGGGATGATGTGTTACGGAACGAGTAAAGAGACTTGCCGGTAACGAGATTGAACAAGGTATCGGGATACCGACGATCGAATCTCGGGCTAGTACTATACCGGTAGACAAAGGGAATTGTATACGGGATTGATTGAATCCTCAACATCGTGGTTCATCCGATGAGATCATCGAGGAGCATGTGGGAGCCAACATGGGTATCCAGATCCCGCTGTTGGTTATTGACCGGAGAGTCGTCTCGGTCATGTCTGCATGTTTCCCGAACCCGTAGGGTCTACACACTTAAGGTTCGGTGACGCTAGGGTTATAGAGATATTAGTATGCGGTAACCCGAAAGTTGTTCGGAGCCCCGGATGAGATCCCGGACGTCACGAGGAGTTCCGGAATGGTCAGGAGGTAAAGATTTATATATGGGAAGTCTTATTTTGGTCGCCGGAAAAGTTTCGCGCATTATGGGTATTGTACCGGGAGTGCCGAAAGGGGTCCGGGGGTCCACCAGCCCCGGGGGGCCACATGGGCTGTAGGGGTGTGCGCCTTGGCCTATATGGGCCAAGGGCACCAGCCCCAAGAGGCCCATGCGCCAAGAGATAAGGGAAAGGGAGAGTCCTAAAGGGGGAAGGCACCTCCGAGGTGCCTTGGGGAGGATGGACTCCTCCCTGGCCGCACCCTTCCTTGGAGGAAGGGCCAAGGCTGCGCCCCCCCTCTCCCTTGGCCCTATATATAGTGGGGGGAGGGAGGGCAGCAATACCTAAGCCCTGGCGCCTCCCTCTCCCTCCCATGACACATCTCCCTCCTCCCGCAGCGCTTGGCGAAGCCTTGTTGGAATCCCGCTACTTCCACCACCACGCCGTCGTGCTGCTGGATCTCCATCAACCTCTCCTCCCCCCTTACTGGATCAAGAAGGAGGAGACGTCGCTGCTCCGTACGTGTGTTGAACGTGGAGGTGCCGTCCGTTCGGCGCTAGGATCATCGGTGATTTGGATCACGACGAGTACGACTCCATCAACCCCGTTCTCTTGAACATTTCCGCTCGCGATCTACAAGGGTATGTAGATGCACTCCCTTCCCTCGGTGCTAGAATACTCCATAGATTGATCTTGGTGATGCGTAGAAAATTTTGAATTTCTGCTACGTTCCCCAACAGTGGTATCAGAGCTAGGTCTATGCGTAGTTTCTATGCACGAGTAGAACACAAAGTAGTTGTGGGCGTCGATTTTGTCAATTTACTTGCCGTTACTAGTCTTATCTTGATTCAGCGGCATCGTGGGATGAAGCGGCCCGGACCGACCTTACACGTACACTTACGTGAGACAGGTTACACCGACTGACATGCACTAGTTGCATAAGGTGGCTAGCGGGTGTCTGTCTCTCCCACTTTAGTCGGATCGGATTCGATGAAAAGGGTCCTTATGAAGGGTAAATAGAAATTGGCATATCACGTTGTGGTTTTGCGTAGGTAAGAAACGTTCTTGCTAGAAACCCATAGCAGCCACGTAAAACATGCAACAACAATTAGAGGACGTCTAACTTGTTTTTGCAGGGTATGCTATGTGATGTGATATGGCCAAAAGGATGTGATGAATGATATATGTGATGTATGAGATTGATCATGTTCTTGTAATAGGAATCACGACTTGCATGTCGATGAGTATGACAACCGGCAGGAGCCATAGGAGTTGTCTTAATTTATTGTATGACCTGCGTGTCAATGAAAAACGCCATGTAATTACTTTACTTTATTGCTAACCGTTAGCCATAGTAGTAGAAGTAATAGTTGGCAAGACAACTTCATGAAGACACGATGATGGAGATCATGGTGTCATGCCGGTGACGAAGGTGATCATGCCGCGCCTCGAAGATGGAGATCAAAAGGCGCAAGATGATATTGGCCATATCATGTCACTTTATGATTTGCATGTGATGTTTGTCATGTTTACATCTTATTTGCTTAGAACGACGGTAGCATAAATAAGATGATCCCTCACTAAAATTTCAAGAGACGTGTTCCCCCTAACTGTGCACCGTTGCGAAGGTTCGTTGTTTCGAAGCACCACGTGATGATCGGGTGTGATAGATTCTAACGTTCGCATACAACGGGTGTTGACGAGCCTAGCATGTACAGACATGGCCTCGGAACACATGCGAAACACTTAGGTTGACTTGACGAGCCTAGCATGTACAGACATGGCCTCGGAACACAAGAGATCGAAAGGTCGAACATGAGTCGTATAGTAGATGCGATCAACCTAGAGATGTTCACCGATGATGACTAGTCCGTCTCACGTGATGATCGGACACGGCCTAGTTTGACTCGGATCATGTATCACTTAGATGACTAGAGGGATGTCTATCTGAGTGGGAGTTCATTTAATAATCAGATGAACTTAATTATCATGAACATAGTCAAAAGGTCTTTGCAAATTATGTCATAGCTTACGCTTTAGTTCTACTGTTTAAGATATGTTCCTAGAGAAAATTTAGTTGAAAGTTGATAGTAGCAATTATGCGGACTGGGTCCGTAAACTGAGGATTGTCCTCATTGCTGCACAGAAGGCTTATGTCCTTAATGCACCGCTCGGTGTGCTGAACCTCGAGCGTCGTCTGTAGATGTTACGAAACATCTGACATACACGTTTTGATGACTACGTGATAGTTCAGTGTGTGATGCTAACGGTTTAAAATTGTGGCGACAAGACGGTTTTGAAACGTCGCAGAACATATGAGATGTTCCAAAGACTGAAATTGAGATTTCAGACTAATGCCCACGTCAAGAGGTATGAGACCTCTGACAAGTTTAAGCCTGCAAACTAAGGGAGAAAAGCTCAATCGTTGAGCATGTGCTCAGATTGTCTGAGTACTACAATCACTTGAATCGAGTGGGAGTTAATCTTCCAGATGAGATAGTAATGGTTCTCCATAGTCACTGCCACCAAGCTATTAGAGCTTCGTGATGAACTATAACATATCAGGGATAGACATGATGATCCTTGAGCAACTCGCGATGTTTGACACCGCGAAAGTAGAAATCAAGAAGGAGCATCAATTGTTGATGGTTAGTAAAACCACTAGTTTCTAGAAGGGCAAGGGCAAAAGGGATACTTCATGAAACAGCAAATCATTTGCTGCTCTAGTGAAGAATCCTAAGGTTGAACCCAAACCCGAGACTAAGTGCTTCTGTAATGAGGGGAACGGTCACTGAAGCAGAACTACCCTAGATACTTGGTAGATGAGAAGGCAGGCAAGGTCGACAGAAGTATATTGGATATACATTATATGAATGTGTACTTTACTAGTACTCCTAGCAAAACCAGGGTATTAGATACTGGTTCGGTTGCTAAGTGTTAGTAACTCGAAATAAAAGCTGCGGAATAAACGGAGACTAGCTAAAGGTGAGATGACGATATGTGTTGGAAGTGTTTCCAAGGTTGATGTGATCAAGCATCGCATGCTCCCTCTACCATCGAGATTGGTGTTAAACCTAAATAATTATTATTTGGTGTTTGCGTTGAGCATAAACATGATTGGATTATGTTTATCACAATACGGTTATTCATTTAAGGAGAATAATGGTTACTCTGTTTATTTGAATAATACCTTCAATGGTCTTGCACCTAAAATGAGTCTCGATCGCAGTGATACACATGTTCGTGCCAAAAGATATAAAATAGTAATGATAGTACCACATACTTGTGGCACTGCCATTTGAGTCATATTGGTATAGAACGCATGAAGAAGCTCCATGTAGATGGATCTTTGGACTCACTCATTTTTGAGAAGATTGAGACATGCGAACCATGTCTATTGGTATATATGCATGAAGAAACTCCATGCAGATGGATCGTTTGGACTCACTTGATTTTGAATCACTTGAGACATGCAAATCATACCACATGGGCAAGATGACTGAAAGGCCTCGTTTTCAATAAGATGGAACAAGAGAGCAACTTGTTGGAAGTAATACAATTGATGTGTGCAGTCCAATGAGTGCTGAAGCACGCAGTGGATATCAATATGTTCTTACTTCACAGATGATTGGAGTAGATGCTGAGAATATTTACTTGATGAAACACAAGTCTGAATTATTGAAAGGTTCAAGTAATTTCAGAGTGAAGTTGAAGATCGTCGTGACAAGAGGATAAAATGTCTATGATATGATCATAGAGATATCTGAGTTACGAGTTTGGCACACAATTAAGACATTGTGGAAAGTGTTTCACAATTAATACCGCCTGGAACACCACAATGTGATGGTGTGTCCGAACATCATAACTGCACCCTATTGGATATGGTGCATACCATGATGTATCTTTACCACTATCGTTTATGGGTTAGGCATTAGAGACAACCGCATTCACTTTAAATAGGGCACCACGCAATTCCGTTGAGACAACACCGTTTAGAGAAAGCTAAGTTGTCGTTTCTTAAAAGTTTGGGGCTGCGATGCTTATGTGAAAAAGTTTCAGGCTGATAAGCTCGAACCCAAAGCGGATAAATGCATCTTCATAGAATACCCAAATAGTTGGGTATACCTCCTGTTTCAGATCTGGAAGTAAACATGTCCTTTCTCGAGAAAAAGTTTCTCTCGAAAGAATTGAGTGGGAGGATGGTGGAGACTTGATGAGGTTATTGAACCATGACTTCAACTAGTGTGTAGCAGGGCACAAGAAGTTGTTCCTGTGGCACCTACACCAATTGAAGTGGAAGCTTATGATAGTGATCATGAAACTTCGGATCAAGTCACTACCAAACCTCGTAGGACGACGAGGATGCGTACTACTTCAGAGTAGTACGTGATCCTGTCTTGGAAGTCATGTTGCTAGACAACAATGAACCTACGAGCTATGGAGAAGCGATGGTGGGCCCGGATTCCGACGAATGGCTCGAGGCCATGAAATCCGAGAGAGGATCCATGTATAAAAAGCAAAGTATAGACTTTGGAAGAACTACTTGATGGTCGTAAGGCTGTTGGGTGCAGACGGATTTTAAAAGGAAGACAGACAATGATGGTAAGTGTCACCATTAAGAAAGCTCCACTTGTCGTTAAGATGTTTTCCGGCAAGTTCAAGGAGTTGACTGCGATGAGACTTTCTCACTCGTTGCGATGCTAAGAGTCTGTTGGAATTATATTAGCAGTTACTGCATTATTTATGAAATCTTGCAGATAGGATGTCAAAACATTGTTTCCTCGACGATTTTCTTGAGGAAAGGTTGTATGTGATACAACCAGAAGGTTTTGTCAATCCTGAAAGATGCTAACAAGTATGCAAAGCTCCAGCGATCCTTCTAAGGACTGGAGTAAGCATCTCGGAGTTGGAATGTACGCATTGATGAGATGATCAAAGATTTTGGGTTTATACAAAGTTTATGAGAAACTTGTATTTCCAAAGAAGTGAGTGGGAGCACTATAGAATTTTTGATGAGTATATGTTGTTAACATATTGTTGATCAGAAATGATGTAGAATTTCTGGAAAGCATCCAGGGTTATTTGAAAAGTGTTTTTTAATGGAAAACCTGGATTAAGCTACTTGAACATTGAGCATCAAGATCTATAAGGATAGATAAAAAATGCTTAATAGTACTTTCAAATGAATACATACCGTGACAAGATTTTGAAGGAGTTCAAAATAGACCAGCAAAGAAGGAGTTCTTGGCTGTGTTACAAGGTGTAAGTATTGAGTAAGACTCAAGACCTGACCACGACAGAAGAGAGAGAAAGGACGAAGGTCGTCCCCTATGCTTTAGACGTAGGCTCTACAGTATGCTATGCTGTGTACCGCACCTGAAGTGTGCCTTGCCATGAGTTAGTCAAGGGGTAAAATAGTGATCCAGGAATAGATCACATGACAGCGGTCGAACTTATCCTTAGTAACTAGTGGACTAAGGAATTTTCTCGATTATGGAGGTGGTAAAAGAGTTCGTCGTAAAGGGTTACGACGATGCAAACTTTGACACTAATCCGGATGACTCTGAGTAGTAAACCGGATTCGTATAGTAGAGCAGTTATTTGGAACAGCTCCAAGTAGCGCGTGGTAGCTGCATCTACAAGATGACATAGAGATTTGTAAAGCACACACGGATCTGAATGTTGCAGACTCGTTGACTAAAACCTCTCTCGTAAGCATAACATGATCAAACCCTAGAGTGTCAATCACATGGTGATGTGAACTAGATTATTGACTCTAGTAAACTCTTGGGTATTAGTCACATGGCGATGTGAACTTTGAGTGTTAATCGCATGGTGATGTGAACTAGATTATTGACTCTAGTGCAAGTGGGAGACTGTTGGAAATATGCCCTAGAGGCAATAATAAAATGGTTATTATTATATTTCCTTGTTCATGATAATTGTCTATTGTTCATGCTATAATTGTATTAACTGGAAACCGTGATACATGTGTGGATACATAGACAACACCATGTCCCTAGTAAGCCTCTAGTTGACTAGCTCGTTGATCAATAGATGGTTATGGTTTCCTGACCATGGACATTGGATGTCGTTGATAACGGGATCACATCATTAGGAGAATGATGTGATGGACAAGACCCAATCCTAAGCCTAGAACAAGATCGTGTAGTTCGTCTGCTAAAGCTTTTCTAATGTCAAGTATCATTTCCTTAGACCATGAGATTGTGCAACTCCCGGATACCGTAGGAATGCTTTGGGTGTACCAAACGTCACAACGTAACTGGGTGGCTATAAAGGTGCACTACAGATATCTCCGAAAGTGTCTGTTGGGTTGGCACGAATCGAGACTGGGATTTTTCACTCCGTGTAAACGAAGAGGTATCTCTGGGCCCACTCGGTAGGACGTCATCATAATGTGCACAATGTGACCAAGGAGTTGATCATGGGATGATGTGTTACGGAACGAGTAAAGAGACTTGCCGGTAACGAGATTGAACAAGGTATCGGGATACCGACGATCGAATCTCGGGCAAGTACTATACCGGTAGACAAAGGGAATTGTATACGAGATTGATTGAATCCTCGACATCGTGGTTCATCTGATGAGATCATCGAGGAGCATGTGGGAGCCAACATGGGTATCCAGATCCCGCTGTTGGTTATTGACCGGAGAGTCGTCTCGGTCATGTCTGCATGTCTCCCGAACCCGTAGGGTCTACACACTTAAGGTTCGGTGACGCTAGGGTTATAGAGATATTAGTATGCGGTAACCTGAAAGTTGTTCGGAGTCCCGGATGAGATCCCGGACGTCACGAGGAGTTCCGGAATGGTCCGGATGTAAAGATTTATATATGGGAAGTCTTATTTTGGTCGCCGGAAAAGTTTCGCGCATTATCGGTATTATACCAGGAGTGCCGAAAGGGGTCCGGGGGTCCACCAAGGGGGTCCACCAGCCCCGGGGGGCCACATGGGCTGTAGGGGTGTGCGCCTTGGCCTATATGGGCCAAGGGCACCAGCCCCAAGAGGCCCATGCGCCAAGAGATAAGGGAAAGGGAGAGTCCTAAAGGGGGAAGGCACCTCCGAGGTGCCTTGGGGAGGATGGACTCCTCCCTGGCCGCACCCTTCCTTGGAGGAAGGGCCAAGGCTGCGCCCCCCCTCTCCCTTGGCCCTATATATAGTGCGGGGGGAGGGAGGGCAGCAATACCTAAGCCTTGGCGCCTCCCTCTCCCTCCCATGACACATCTCCCTCCTCCCGCAGCGCTTGGCGAAGCCCTGTTGGAATCCCGCTACTTCCACCACCACGCCGTCGTGCTGCTGGATCTCCATCAACCTCTCCTCCCCCCTTACTGGATCAAGAAGGAGGAGACGTCGCTGCTCCGTACGTGTGTTGAACGCGGAGGTGCCGTCCGTTCGGCGCTAGGATCATCGGTGATTTGGATCACGACGAGTACGACTCCATCAACCCCGTTCTCTTGAATGCTTCCGTTCGCGATCTACAAGGGTATGTAGATGCACTCCCTTCCCTCGGTGCTATAATACTCCATAGATTGATCTTGGTGATGCGTAGAAAATTTTGAATTTCTGCTACGTTCCCCAACAGAACATTGTATCAGGATCTCGTTTAATTCGAGATGGCTACTCATTTAAATCCAAGAATAATGGTTGTTCTATTTATATGAGAGATATGTTTTATGGTCATGCCCCGCTGGTCAATGGTTTATTCTTAATGAATCTCGAACGTGATGTTACACATATTCATAGTGTGAATACCAAAAGATGTAAAGTTGATAACGATAGTCCCACATACTTGTGGCACTGCCGCCTTGGTCACATTGGTGTCAAACGCATGAAGAAGCTCCATGCAGATGGACTTTTGGAGTCTCTTGATTACGAATCATTTGACACGTGCGAACCATGCCTCATGGGTAAGATGACCAAGACTCCGTTCTCCAGAACAATGGAGCGAGCAACCAACTTATTGGAAATCATACATACTGATGTGTGCGGTCCAATGAGTGTTGAGGCTCGCGGTGGCCATCGTTATGTTCTCACTCTCACTCATGACTTGAGTAGATATGGGTATGTCTACCTAATGAAACACAAGTCTGAAACCTTTGAAAAGTTCAAGGAATTTTAGAGTGAGTTTGAGAATCAACGTGACAGGAAAATAAAGTTCTTACGATCAGATCGTGGAGGAGAATATTTGAGTCACGAATTTGGCACACACTTAAGGACATGTGGAATAGTTTCACAACTCACGCCGCCTGGAACACCTCAGCGAAATGGTGTGTCCGAATGTCGTAATCGCACTCTATTGGATATGGTGCGATCTATGATGTCTGTTACCGATCTACCGCTCTCATTTTGGGGCTATGCTTTAGAGATTGCCGCATTCACTATAAATAGGGCTCCGTCGAAATCCGTTGAGACGACATCGTATGTGTCGTGAAATTAACACGTCAGATGTCCTAGGTGTAAGGACTTAGTCGTGAGGCCAACGCATCTTTGTAGTAGCTTGAGAGGGGTTGATTGGGATGAGAGACGCAGGGCGGTTCAATGCACAAGACAAGGGTTTAGACAGCTTCGGGCCCCGGGAAACATCATCCGGTAACAACCCTACGTGCTGTTTGAGGCTAGGTCTCGTTATGGTTACGGGAGAGTCGCCGGCTCCGGCTCTCGGTGTTTAGCCCTAGGGATTCTTTCTTGTTGCCTCCCTCGCCTTTGGGGAGCCCTGCCCCTCCTTATATAAGTTAGAGGGGCGGGTTACATGTGGAGTCCTAGTAGGACTAGGACTAGTCTATCTTCTCTTACAAGTTAATTACAAGTCCGGGTCTTGCTCCCTCGTAAAGGAAATATTCGTCATCCCTTTCTCCTTAAGCCGGCCCATCATAAACGTGAGCCGGCCTTCTGGGCCTTGGGCCTTGTCTTCTATCTGACCCTCCATCGGGGTCATCCGTGAGTCGTCCGGCTCATGAGTCATCTGACAGTGAGCCGCCAGACCCGTGAGTCGCCAGTCCTCCGGCGGGTCACGGTGAAGCGCCAAGTCCGACCGGGTCATTCCGCGGGGTATATCCCCGACATTAGCCCCCAGTTTAATTTGGATTTATCCATGTTAAACTAATCTGCAATATAAACACAAGAACAAATTTGACAGGTTGTGTTCCGGGTTAAATATTCTTTGTAAGCCGGCACTTGATCATCCTTAAGTCCTTGTCATCTTCCTTCTTGATATGTATCCATAATCTCATAGCAAATCTCTTTAGCAGATATGTTCAAATTTTGCCAATGCAAAAAAATCCAGATACTTCCTTTGAAAATCCGGGTCAACAGGCCAGCTTCAGAGTCGATTTGCTGACATTGGTCTCTTGTTGAGAAATATTGTAAGAGATAATCCACTTGAGTCGGCTTTCAATGCTCTGACTTGACAAAAATATTGGTCTTCAAATATTCAACTTATATTCATCCGGCTTAAAGATATAAAACTTGCCGGTTTATGAGTACCAAAATTGCCGGGTTATAAATAGATGATGCCAAGTCATAATTGTCGCCGACGCCGGTTTATGATTTTTGCAGACACCAGGTCAATCTGATTTACTCAAAACTAAGAATTTGAAGATATTTCTCCCTTATATCCATATTACCTGTAGCCCCCAAGGGCCGGTTTAATCAGCATGAATAAGCCGGGACTTATCACCATGGCTTTAAATAAAATCCAGTTGTGTAGCCCCCATGAGTCGGCTATAGTCATAGTAGTGTAGCCGGGTCATCCTAGAATTGTCTTGAATTGTTGCCAGGAGCAATTGGTAGCCCCCAAGGGCCGGCTCATTACGATGTGATGATTCGGGTCTTCAATGAAGTGAGCAAAAAATGACTTTGCATTAGCCCCCAAGTGCCATGGTGCATGCTGGCAGTGACATGGGACTTGCATATTTGATGTAATCTCAACTTGAATAATGTAGCCCCCAAGTGCCGGGTTGTAAGCCTGCAGCGACTCGGGACTATTCCTATCATTGTAGAATAAATCATATCCATTGATAAAATAATAGCCATTGCGCTGAAGCGACTTTGAAAACCTCAATCATAATATTAGTTTCTGATAACCATAAAAATCCAGCCATGTTGGCTATTAAAGATTTGACTAACCCGGTTGGAAAACCTCAATCATTCAAATCATAATGAAAATCCAGCCAAGTTTGGCTATTTAAAGATTTCAAATACCTTATCTGTTGACAAGTAAATCCGGAGTTTAAATACCCGGCGGCTCTTGGCCGATGGTGATTTATTACGCCTCCATTATAAGCCGGAATTTTTATAACCCGGCTATTTATAGCCTTTGAGAAAATCAAGAATTGATACCCTTTTGAGACACCAATGCCAATCTTTGATGATGGGCTTGAACTTAATCAGCTCTGTAAATCCTGCATAGATTTTAAACAACATACGCCCTGGCGACTTAATGTCAAAAGCCAGGGCGGGTAACTACCCAAATGTAGTCTTATCCTGCACACAAGTAGATCACAAGAAACCTTGGCGGTTTACCGCAGGGCGGGTCATAATATCTTACATATGACCACTGATGTGTAAAAAAGGAGTCACAGATAAGCCTGTTACGAATCATAACTTTGAAACATAACTATAATATCATACTTGTGATATTGAATTTGCATTGTCGGTTATATGACCTGCACAATAAGGGTGATAACCCAATCTTTGATACGCGCATAATTCCAATGGCGCAATTCAAAACATACCGGCGGCTTAAAGTCCATAGCCAGGGCCGGTTTAAACATAATCATGTATAAACAATATCATACCTGTGATATTGAATTGTACTGCCGGCTTATGATACCTGTGTAGTAAGTGTGATAACCCAATCCTTAGAAGCCAATGCTTCCACATAGATGATGATTGTCATAAGCCGGCGACTTATCATCAAAAATCAAGCCGGGTTAAATAGCAACCACTCATATACACTTTAGATATGATCAAAAGAGCTTCAAATAAAATCCGAAAGCTGTTTGCAAAAAGAGACTTCAAAAATTTTGAGGCTTCTGATTCGAATACGATCAGAAAACCGTCCCAAAGGGGTTAAGCTAAGATTCGAATACGATCATATAGCCCCCAGTGGCTTTGGCGTTGCCGATCAAGAGGGTACCGACAGCTATGTTCTCTTTGGTTCGAATACGACCTATGTTTGAACAGGAAGCCCCCAAATGACCTTGAGAGTTGTTTAACGACGCTGATTCAAATACGATCCACGTCGGTTCCCAAAGGGGGTTGAGCTATGGTTCAAATATGACCAAGAAGCTCCCCAATGAGCTCGGCAGTGTGCCGATCAAAAGGGTATCGACAGCTATGTTCTCTTTGGTTCGAATACGACCTATGTTTGAACAGGAAGCCCCCTAGTGATCATGAGAATATTTAACGACTCTGATTCGAATACGATCAGGGTCACACCAAAAGGGTTAAGCTAAATTCAAATACGATCAGCTCCCAATGGTCATTAAAGCAGGGTACCTATATTTGAGTTGTGCTTTGTAACAGACTCTCTTTGGTCCCTTTAATTTTTCCTGAGAACTCGAACTTTGCGAGAGATAACCTCTTTTTGAACCGGAAATTTGTAAACCGGATATTAAGAGCTTCAAAGCTTTATAAGATACAAATTTACCTTGAGCCGGACGTTTGAACCGGATTTGAGAGCTTCCAAACTTTGCGGGAGAAAGATATCTCTTGAACCGGATTTTAAACCGGAATCTTTATTTGAACCGGCAATTTTCTGACGGCCTTTAAAGTTTCATCAATATGTTAGCAGCCTCCGGAACCGGGTTGTCATTCCCTCCAACGACCCGGGGTTCCCGAGTCATGTCATTGTAGCCCCCGAGTCTCAAGATGACTCGAGGAGTTGGCTTGATATTCTCCATATTTAACCGTGATATAAACCGGCATAACTTGTATATCATTGGTGTTGATAACACGATGTGTATCCACAGAAGGTTGAGGTGACTGCGGCGGGTTACAAATGATCCCGTATGAGCCGTGTCAGCAACACGGCCAATGGTTCCTTCCAACTGGCTGTTTGAATTTTAACCAAACTGTAGTGATGGCGACTTGTGCGCATGTCCATTGAGCCGTCCAGGTGCAGACGGCGGTTGATAGTATATGATAATTTGCTTCCATTTTGTTGAAAGAAAACTAGGCTACCCAAGCTGTGACTTGCTCATACTCAATAAACAGCTCATGCACACGGGTGCTGCCCGGTGTGTTGATGTAGACCAGGCCGCGAGAGACGGATGGAAAAGACAACCGCCGCGTCAGAGGCAGCTCAAACAGATGATCCGGCCGTGGCGTTGTAAGCCAGCGCGGATGAGCGAGTTAACCACATCGTTTTGACATAGTGAACAATTGTCCTGCATCAACACTAGGGTGAACCGGCCGCGGCGTGGTAAACCGGTGTAGACGGGTGAGTCGACCGTGGCGTTGTAAGCCGGCACGGACAGCGAGTCGGCCACGGCGTTGTAAGCTAGCACAGACACGTGAACCAGCCGCGAGGGCGGACGGGCGAGTCGTCTGTGGCGTTGTAAGCCGGTGCAAACAAGCAAATTGTCCTCCTCATTGTAAACCGGCGCGGTCGCAAGAAACGGCCACGGCGTGGTAAGCCGGCGCGGTCGCAAGAGACGGCTACGGTGTTGTAAGCCGGTGCGGGGGTCCGTTGAATAACGAAGACCACCTGTGCCAAAAGATGTTGGCGTGCCTCCATCTCCGCAGTATAATATCACTTTTTGTCATAAATAATTGCCCTGCATAAACAATATTGCAGATCAAGGCAGAGATAAGCTTGTTCTTTGACAAAACAACATGTGCTAATAAAACAAACTTGGATGGATATCACCTGATTTGTTTGGACGACGGATGATCCGTTTATCATGACAGAGGTGGCTCAGGTAGACCAGCGACTCCATATAGTTCCAGCGGCTCAGAGCGGCAAGGGCGGCTCAACACGGCTCCGGCGGGTTGATGTAAATTAAGCTGCACGGGCGGCGACTTGCGCACACCTATGCACGTCTACTGTAGCACCAGCACCCACATGAGTCTTCCTCTGTCCCCCTTTTCTGAATAACAATCGGCTTTGAATGCCTTGAGATCCAAGTCACCCTTGGCCTGTCCCTTGTTCACATGCTAATGCACCAGAGAAGTAGCCCACAGCGCGAGCGTCCATCAAGAAAACTGTCACAATTTTTCCATGCCCGCACCTCCGCGCGGGGCGAACCCAGCGGCTCAGAGGCCATAGGCACGGCGGCTCAGCGCAGGACCACAGTAGAGGTGGAAGTGACGTGTAAGACCCAGTCGGCGGCTCCATGCAACGGTGCATTTGTTTTACGCGGCAATCTGCAAGTACTACTTCAGGGAGACACCTTTCTGATGGATTTGACGTTGACCCGGAGTACTAGTAGTATTGTTTGACCAATCAATTGGCTGGTGTACGTAAAGACCATGTCCAACTCATATTCTGATTAGCCTACGCATCACGTCACTGATTAGGAAAATGAAAATCAATTGACCCGCAGGTGACAGATAGACGATTATCAAACGGAGTTTTTTGGAAGCCGGTGCGGACGTGGTTGCTGGCACGACCCGGTTCCAAATCCTGGCATAACCGTGCGGTTTGTTGGAGTTTGCACGGGGCGGTGCACACCGGTGCACTGTTGATCTGATTCTTCCTCCATGGGTTCTGTCCCAGTTGGGATCTCTGGATCTCATAACTCCACGCTGTAGTATTTTCTTGTCTCCACTAATAATAGTCCACCGATATGGTGTGGAGGTTGTACGAGAAAAAGCAACCAAAACACGCGGAGTCACCCGGCGTCCGCAACAAAAATACACGGGGTGTCAACGCGCCGGTAAAAAACAGGCTGCCACCGAACGCTGCCACGGGACTTGATCCGGTATGTTCTGGCATACAGAGTAATATTCGGACTACTGCACCGGAATCTGTTGACCCTCTCCGATCAGCAACTTGCGGCGGCCTTTCGAAACGATCTGGCTGGCGGATCACCACAACGCGTGCGGCGATTTATGCAACCCTAGCTTGCCTCGATCTCAAATCTTGTATATGCCGTTTTGACTATTCATCGCCGATGTAGATTCTTCCTTACCGGCTCTTCTTCATCCGGAAAGTTGTGAATTTCTCGATCCCTAGGAAAAATCCCTCCAAGAACTCAACACCACCATGCACAGCCCCACGGTGGGCGCCAACTGTCGTGGAATTAACACGTCAGATGTCCTAGGTGTAAGGACTTAGTCGTGAGGCCAACGCATCTTTGTAGTAGCTTGAGAGGGGTTGATTGGGATGAGAGACGCAGGGCGGATCAACGCACAAGACAAGGGTTTAGACAGCTTCGGGCCCTGGGAAACATCATCCGGTAACAACCCTACGTGCTGTTTGAGGCTAGGTCTCGTTATGGTTACGGGAGAGTCGCCGGCTCCGGCTCTCGGTGTTTAGCCCTAGGGATTCTTTCTTGTTTCCTCCCTCCCCTTTGGGGAGCCCTGCCCCTCCTTATATAAGTTAGAGGGGCGGGTTACATGTGGAGTCCTAGTAGGACTAGGACTAGTCTATCTTCTCTTACAAGTTAATTACAAGTCCGGGTCTTGCTCCCTCGTAAAGGAAATATTCGTCATCCCTTTCTCCTTAAGACGGCCCCATAAATGTGAGCCGGCCTTCTGGGCCTTGGGCCTTTTCTTCTATCTGACCCGCCATCGGGGTCATCCGTGAGTCGTCCGGCTCGTGAGTCATCTGACAGTGAGCCGCCAGACCCGTGAGTCGCCAGTCCTCCGGCGGTTCACGGTGAAGCGCCAAGTCCGGCCGGGTCATTCCGCGGGGTATATCCCCGACAGTATGAATTATGGTTTGGGAAGAAACCTAAGCTGTCGTTTCTAAAAGTTTGGGGATGCGATGCTTATGTCAAGAAACTTCAACCTGAAAAGCTCGAACCCAAGTCGGAAAAATGTGTCTTCATAGGATACCCTAAGGAAACCATTGGGTATACCTTCTACCTCAGATCCGAAGGCAAAATCTTTGTTGCCAAGAACGGGTCCTTTCTGGAGAAAGAGTTTCTCTCGAAAGAAGTGAGTGGGAGGAAAGTGGAACTTGATGAGGTGATAGTCACCCCTTCCGAACCGGAAAGTAGCGTAGCGCGGGAAGATGTTCCTGTGGTGCCTGCACCAACTGGGGAGGAAGTTAATGATGATGATCATGAAGCTTCAGATCAAGTTACTGCTGAACTTCGTAGGTCCACAAGGACACGTTCCGCACCAGAGTGGTACGGCAACCCTGTCATGGAAATCATGTTGTTAGACAACGGTGAACCTTCGAACTATGAAGAAGCGATGGCGGGCCCGGATTCCAACAAATGGCTTGAAGGCATGCAATCCGAGATAGGATCCATGTATGAAAACAAAGTGTGGACTTTGACAGACTTGCCCGATGATCGGCGAGCAATAGAAAACAAATGGATCTTTAAGAAGAAGACAGACGCGGATGGTAACGTGACCATCTATAAGGCTCGACTTGTCGCTGAGGGTTATCGACAAGTTCAAGGGGTTGACTACGATGAGACTTTCTCACCCGTAGCGAAGCTGAAGTCCGTCCGAATCATGTTAGCAATTGCCGCATTCTATGATTATGAGATATGGCAAATGGACGTCAAAACGGCATTCCTTAACGGCTTTCTTAAGGAAGAATTGTATATGATGCAGCCGGAAGGTTTTGTCGATCCTAAGAATGCTAACAAGGTATGCAAGCTCCAGCACTCCATCTATGGGCTGGTGCAAGCATCTCGGAGTTGGAACATTCGATTTGATGAGATGATCAAAGCGTTTGGGTTTACACAGACTTATGGAGAAGCATGTGTTTACAAGAAAGTGAGTGGGAGCTCTGTAGCATTTCTCTTATTATATGTGGATGACATACTATTGATGGGAAATGATATAGAATTCTTGGAAAGTATAAAGGCCTATTTGAATAAGTGTTTTTCAATGAAGGACCTTGGAGAAGCTGCTTATATAATAGGCATCAAGATCTATAGATATAGATCAAGACGCCTCATTGGTCTTTCACAAAGTACGTACCTTGACAAGATATTGAAGAAGTTCAATAGGGATCAGTCCAAGAAAGGGTTCTTGCCTGTATTGCAAGGTGTGCAATTGAGCACGGCTCAATGCCCGACCACGGTAGAAGATAGAGAAAAGATGGGTGTCATTCCCTATGCCTCGGCCATAGGGTCTATTATGTATGCCATGCTATGTACCAGACCTGATGTAAACCTTGCCGTAAGTTTGGTAGGAAGGTACCAAAGTAATCCCGGCATGGAACACTGCACAGCGGTCAAGAATATCCTGAAGTACCTGAAAAGGACTAAGGATATGTTTCTCGTATATGGAGGTGACGAAGAGCTCGTCGTAAAGGGTTACGTCGACGCTAGCTTCGACACAGATCTGGATGACTCGAAGTCACAAACCGGATACGTGTATATTTTGAATGGAGGGGCAGTAAGCTGGTGCAGTTGCAAGCAAAGCGTCGTGGCGGGATCTACTTGTGAAGCGGAGTACATGGCGGCCTCAGAGGCAGCGCAAGAAGCAATCTGGATGAAGGAGTTCATTACTGACCTAGGGGTGATTCCCAATGCGTCGGGCCCGATGACTCTCTTCTGTGACAACACTGGAGCTATTGCCCTTGCCAAGGAGCCCAGGTTTCACAGGAAGACAAGGCATATCAAGCGTCGCTTCAACTCCATTCGAGAAAGTGTTCAAAATGGAGACATAGATATTTGTAAAGTACATACGGACCTGAATGTAGCAGATCCGTTGACTAAACCTCTCCCTAGAGCAAAACATGATCAACACCAGAACTCTATGGGTGTTCGATTCATCACAATGTAACTAGATTATTGACTCTAGTGCAAGTGGGAGACTGTTGGAAATATGCCCTAGAGGCAATAATAAAATGGTTATTATTATTATTATATTTCCTTGTTCATGATAATTGTCTATTGTTCATGCTATAATTGTGTTATCCGGAAATCGTAATACATGTGTGAATACATAGACCACAACATGTCCCTAGTGAGCCTCTAGTTGACTAGCTCGTTGATCAACAGATAGTCATGGTTTCCTGACTATGGACATTGGATGTCATTGATAACGGGATCACATCATTAGGAGAATGATGTGATGGACAAGACCCAATCTTAAGCATAGCACAAAGATCGTGTAGTTCGTTTGCTAGAGCTTTCCCAATGTCAAGTATCATTTCCTTAGACCATGAGATCGTGTAACTCCCGGATGCCGTAGGAGTGCTTTGGGTGTACCAAACGTCACAACGTAACTGGGTGACTATAAAGGTACACTACAGGTATCTCTGAAAGTGTCTGTTGGGTTGACACGGATCGAGACTGGGATTTGTCACTCCGTATGACAGAGAGGTATCTCTGGGCCCACTCGGTAATGCATCATCATAATGAGCTCAAAGTGACCAAGTGGTTGGTCACGGGATCATGCATTACGGTACGAGTAAAGTGACTTGCCGGTAACGAGATTGAACAAGGTATTGGGATACCGACGATCGAATCTCGGGCAAGTACTATACCGGTAGACAAAGGGAATTGTATACGAGATTGATTGAATCCTCGACATCGTGGTTCATCTGATGAGATCATCGAGGAGCATGTGGGAGCCAACATGGGTATCCAGATCCCGCTGTTGGTTATTGACCGGAGAGTCTTCTCGGTCATGTCTGCATGTCTCCCGAACCCGTAGGGTCTACACACTTAAGGTTCGGTGACGCTAGGGTTGTAGAGATATTAGTATGCGGAAATCCGAAAGTTGTTCGGAGTCCCGGATGAGATCCCGGACGTCACGAGGAGTTCCGGAATGGTCCGGAGGTGAAGAATTATATATAGGAAGTCCAGTTTCGGCCAACGAGAAAGTTTCGGGGGTCACCGCTATTGTACCGGGACCACCGGAAGGGTCCCGGGGGTCCACCGGGTGGGGTCACCTATCCCGGAGGGCCCCATGGGCTGAAGTGGGAGGGGAACCAGCCCCTGGTGGGCTGGTTCGCCCCCCTTGGGCCTCCCCTGCGCCTAGGGTTGGAAACCCTAGGGGTGGGGGCGCCTCCCACTTGGCTTGGGGGGAAGCCACCCCCTTGGCCGCCGCCCCCCTTGGAGATCAGATCTCCTAGGGCCGGCGCCCCTCCAGGGGCCTATATATAGGAGGGGGAGGAAGGGCAGCCGCACCACAGCCCCTGGCGCCTCCCTCTCCCCCACGCTGAGCTTGGCGAAGCCCTGCTGAGATCCCCGCTGCTTCCACCACCACGCCGTCGTGCTGCTGGATCTCCATCAACCTCTCCTTCCACCTTGCTGGATCAAGAAGGAGGAGACGTCACTGCTCCGTACGTGTGTTGAACGCGGAGGTGCCGTCCGTTCGGCGCTCGGTCATCGGTGATTTGGATCACGACGAGTACGACTCCATCAACCCCGTTCACTTGAACCCTTCCGCTCGCGATCTATAAGTGTATGTAGATGCACTCCTCTCTCTCGTTGCTAGATGACTCCATAGATTGATCTTGGTGATGCGTAGAAAATTTTAAATTTCTGCTACGATCCCCAACAACTCGCATCTTCTATGATGTTTTCGATGTTGGCGGTTATGCCGGTTCTTCTCGCTGTTTTGATGCTACTCGTTGTCTTGTATCCAACAAGCTTGAGTTTGCTCAATTCGGAGCTCATATGAAGAAGTTTTGGCAGTTCTGTTTTTCTCCCTGCGGTAGTACCGCGGTGGCTGCGGTAGTACCGCTTGTAGCGTCAATCGGTAGTACCGCTCCAGTACCGCTCTACTACCGCCTCGATTTTGGGTCTGCTCTTTTCGTGTCGGGTTCAGCGGTAGTCGCGCGTCAGTAAGGCACGGTAGTTCCGCCTATAAGCGGTAGTACCGCTCCGGTCGAGCGTAGTACCGCTACTGCACTACTGCCACCGTACTCTGCCCTATCCTGCCTCCTTTTGTCCCGTGTTCTGCTCCTCCAGCGGTAGTACCGCTTATCGGCGGTACTACCGCCCCAAGGTTCTTGTTGTTGCTCCTTTTCACTGCTTCTTCCGCCCGAGCGGTAGTACCGCTCGTGGAGCGGTAGTACCGCTCGTGTGCGGGCTGAACACTTAACGGTTGGATTTTCCCCCTCCTGTAAAAGGGGGTCTTCTTCCCCAATGAACCTTATCCTTTGAGCTCGTGTTCTTCTCCCATTGTTGACCTTCTTCGAGCTTGCTATCTCTCAATCCCTCCATGGATTCTTGCTAGTTTTTGGGGGAAAAGAGAGAGGAGATCTAGATCCATATTTCCACCAATCACTTTCTCCTCTTGGTGAGGGGAACCCCTTGGATCTAGATCTTGGAGTTCTTTGTGTTCTCCTTCTTGTTCTTCCTCTCTTTTCCCTCCCTAGCATTAGTTGCTTTGGTGGGATTTGAGAGAGAAGGACTTGGGCACTCCGTGTGCCCTTACCATTGCATTTGGTGCATCGGTTTGAGTTCTCCACGGTGATACGTGGAAGTCACAAGTTGAGAAGCTTATTACTCTTGGGTGCTTGGTACCCTTGAGCTTGTTCTTCTTGGGTGCTTGGGCGCCCTAGACGGTTGGTGGTGTTCGGAGCTCAATAATTGTGGTGTAAAGCTCCGGGCAAGCGTCGGGGTCTCCAATTAGGTTGTGGAGATCGCCCCGAGCAATTTGACGGGTTTCGGTGACCGCCCCCAAGGTTGCCAAAGTGTACGGGTTCGGTGACCGCCCCCAAGGGTTGCCATTTGTACGGGTTCGGTGACCGCCCTCAAGGGTCCCTTAGTGGAATCACGGCATCTTGCATTGTGCGAGGGCGTGAGGAGATTACGGTGGCCCTAGTGGCTTCTTGGGAAGCATTGTGCCTCCACACCGCTCCAAACGGAGATTAGCATCCGCAAGGGTGTGAACTTCGGGATACATCGTCGTCTCCGCGTGCCTCGGTTATCTCTTACCCGAGCCCCTTTACTTATGCACTTTACTTTGTGATAGCCGTAGTGTTCCTTGTTATATATCTTGCTATCACCTAAGTAGTTTTTCTTGCTTAGCATAAGTTGTTGGTGCACATAGGTGAGCCTAGTTGTTGTAGGTTTTGTGCTTGACAAATTAACCGCTAGGTTTATTCCGCATTTGTTCAAGCCTCAACCGTAATTATTTTAAAGCGCCTATTCACCCCCCCCCCCCCCCCTCTAGGCGACATCCACGATCTTTTAGCATCCTATCTTGATAACTTTGGCAACCGGGGAGAGGGCGGGGGCTTGATGAAATATCCCCTTGATATTTGTACATAAGCTACCGGGGGTAGATAAAACATCCCCTCGATAGCTTTTGTGTGAATAGCATGGTAAGTCACACATCGCATACTTGATAACTTATGTACCTGACCCTGATAAAAAGTCACAAAGGAGTCTCTTTATACATTCACACGTATAGTACATCATCATTTATGCAGTGGAAAAAACTTGAGGAAAATACCTTTCTTTTTGTCATCTGACAATGGTGAGAAAGAGTTTTAAAAGATTTTGTTTTCAAGTATTGAACAACAGTGTAGGTTGGTGTAATGGTTGTTGGTCTTGGCATTAGGCGTGTCCTTGCTATCCGACGCAGGTTCGGATCCCATGTGAATTACCATGGTGTTTGTGCATGAGTTATCAGGTTCGTGACATATAAATTATCATTCTCTTTACAGCAACTTTTTTCCCCATAAAAAAACAATTTTTTCTCTGGGCCCAAAGTTACTGCAGTGTTTGTGAGTGAGTTATTAGGTTCGTGACGTATATATTACCATGCTCTTTATAGAGAGTTATTGGGGTGTGTTACAAAAGAAATTCTTTTTCTTTTGGGTCAATAGTTACCACGGTGTTTGTGAGTGAGTTATCAGGTTCGTGACATATAATTACCACACTCTTTTACAGATAAGCTATCGGGTGTGTTGCAACAATTTTTTACCTAGGGTAAAAATATTACAGCATTGCGTGAGTTATCAGGTATATGATGCACGAATTACTGTGTACAAAAGGGAAGAAAAATTGGTAAAAAGAAAGAAAGGAAACTGGCTTGTTTTTCTAGTCGCGTATGTATCAGTATAAATATTTATCGATCTTCTTTGTAACCACAAGTTGAAACCAGACCAGGTAGATATGACAAGTGATGATGGACCAAGAGGTAGTGAGTTTGACTCCCGCCTCCTACAATATTTTTATCATGTTTTTTCTACCACGCCTGAAAATAAAAAAGAAGCGGGAGAAGTGGTGAGATTGCCAGAAAAATCAGAAATCGCGCGGGACGGAAGGAGATCGCGCGCGGGAGGGGGAAGGAGTGGATCACGAGAGATCGCGCGCGGGGCGGAAGGAGTGGATCACGAGAGGATCACGCGGATCTGTTGCTTAACGTCTAATCGACTGGGCGTTAGCACAGTCCACTTTTATAGAAGGCAGAAATAAGTTACAATTACGGAGGTCCTATTTTTTAGTTAATAAAACTCATTCATCATAACCTCAGGCGACAATCCTGTCAGCACAGGCAGCATCGCTGTCTCTCTTTTCCGGTGACGAACTGACAATGCAATTTGATCCTGCTTTGTTGAGACGACATACACGGAAGCAACTTTGTAAACATCTTTTCCTTTCCACTTTCAGAGTGCCGGTGCAACTTTGGAAGAAAAAAAAAACGCTTGCTTAACGAGCAGTCAATTCACCGCTGATCACTTCTTCGATGCTCTTTCTCATTTACTACCAGCTGATCTCGCCACACAAACTCTCCCTTGGTCCTTATCCAAGTACGAAATCCCTTTTCCCGATAAAGAAAAAGATGTATATACAATTCCTGGAGGAAAGACATACCAAACCAAAGCAGGGGCCTTGGTATTTGCTGCAGATAATGCGTGATTGTATACATACATATATCCATAAGGTGTAACAGTATCACACCCTCGGACAATTATTCGAGTTTACACACACACACACACACAGATGAGAATGGATAAAGATTGCTTTGAGGAGTGTGGGATGAATCACTCGCACCACTGGCAGGCATGCATGCATGATGAGTGCATGATCAGCCGGCGGAGCACAAGAGAAAAAGTTCCAGATTTGGCATAGCATGTGCATCCACCTCCACCGTAGTTTCAGAAAAGTGGAGAGGCTGCATGTTTGAGACGAAACCAAACCAGGGCATTTGATTTGGAGACAGGAACCCTGTTTCTTGGTCTGTGCTCGATTCCGTCCTGTGTGGCCGGCAAGTGACCACGCCATATGTGTTGTGTGCACTGCACTCTGGTGAGGGTTCGTCGGAGCCAATCGGGCGCTGAAGATTCCCTTTAATTTAATATAAGAAACACAAGGGGAAAGAAACATATGTGGCCATCGAGGAAAGTATAACACTGATTCATGCATCTACCGATTTGCTTGCTGCTGGGCTCCGTTCCTCCTGGGTGTCTCGAGGACAGATAAGAACGTGCACGGCACAGCGCATGCATGGATGAAAACAGAGCTGCCTGCCGGGAGACAGCAACCGGGTGCAGAAAGCGTGCAGCAACTTGGGCGATCCGCGGCAGAAGCACCGGAGCTTTTTCTCAAGCTGAGGGTTTGTGGCGAGGACATGGACAGGGTTGAATGGCTGAACGACTCTCATCTGCAACAACAGAAGGAGAACCAGATGCCTTCCCTTGATGAGGTGTTTTCACAAGAAAATGCGAGTGAACAAAAGAACCGCAACGGCGTCACCACCTGGAATTGGATGCCTTCTGAGGTCCGGTCAGGTAGTGCGCAAGCTGATCGGCGCAGCGCAATGCTAAAAGCCCGGTGATCGTTGCGTCAGCGGCAGCATCTCTCTGTCTCGGATTTGGAGGTCAGTCAGGGACCCCCATGTCGCAAGGAAATTCCATGAGGTTGCTGAATCTACAGTACAGCCAACTGCCTACTGAGTGAAAGTTGAAGCTCCCAAAAGGCAATCGCCAATATAATCATGCAGACTGCAGAGAGTGACACCCATCGGGCCGAAATAATGCATTGGAGGGAGAGTCCAGGTTTGCTCATCGTCCGTCATGGGCTTTTATCGCTTCTTACATCTGGCCCATGGCCTGGATATGAACATCATCAGCCCAGTAAGCAGATCTATGCTAGTATTCAACTTCACATAACAGTCAGTCATCAGAACATTCTTATCCATAACAGTCAGTCATCAGAACATTCTTATCAAAATTGGAAGGGGTTTAATCATTATTTGTTGTACTACTAAAGTACATGGGCTCATTGCTCCGACCAATACCAGTCTCTCAAGCAATGAACAAATGAATATCCAGGATTCCAGGCAACCCAAAATGGTGACGACTAACCAATCAATTCGGTGCAGCAGCTTCGAAAGCAGGCGGGTTACACATTAGCCGACTGCAGATATGTTCGCTCGTAGAGGCCCATCACCTGATCAGCCACTGTCCACATTATGGCCTGACCAGGTGGAATCCTCATGAGCCTGGGAAGCAGGCCTTTCCACAGGGCTCGGAGGCCCTCTTCCGCGTGTATCGTCCGTATCGCATGGAACATGCCCTTGTACTTGATGTCGCCGGTCCTCCCTTGGGCCATCAGCCTGGTCTTCACAACGTCGAAAGGCCCGGTGCAGATCGGCCCTGCGGTTCCTGCAAGGAACCCAGAGACCATTGACTGCCATGGCTGGAGAACCTTGCCGTCTCCTTCATGCTTCTTCCAGAGAAGAATGTCTATCGTGTTCTTGGCTGTGAACATGGCAGCTTGGTTTGTACCGTTACGCATGACGGTTGGTGATGCTCCAGACCACAGACCAAAAATGCCTTCCTCACGAACAATTGTCTTCGCACAGTGTATGGGCCCTTTATATTTCAGTAGGTCCGTGCTTAGTCCTTTTTGTTGCTGCAATCTAATCTTTACCACCTGCATCCATCATATAGAAACATTATAGCAATTCCCTCAACAAAACAAGCTTGAAATAAGACATAATCACAGTGACAGAATGTACATTTCAGTTTTCCCAATGAATATGAGAAGGTACAGCAACATAAGTCAAAATTAATACTCCCTACGTTCCTAAATATAAGACCTTTTAGAGATTCCACTATGGATATGTTGGTCCATAGTGGAATCTCTAAAAGGTCTTATATTTAGGAACGGAGGGAATATAATTTTTCCTCTTTTCCTTCCTGGAATATCTAATACTACCTCCGTCTTGGTGTAACACAATGCTTGGTGTAACTGAAAAAACGTCTTATATTTTGGGACGGAGGTTAAGCAATGCTTGGTTGTCTTGGTGTAACACAGTTTTCCTCGCGCACTGATGATTCAACTATAGAACACTGCACTTCCAGTCGAAGATGAAAAAAGTGAATTTGAAAAAAATATACAATGGTGGTTTTCGGTTTAAGTATCCATTTCAATGCAGTTACAGTGTTGGAGTCTATTTTCACATAGTTTTGTAACTTCAAGCAACATCTACTGTAGTACTAATTAAGAGCATTTTCTTAATATTTCCATGCAGTATAATTAGGCAGGCACTCTACACGTAAACACTAGAGGAACCTCAGAACCAATATTCACAATGCATCACTCGTGTTATAAGATCAAGCTCCGCTTCCCTGTTACAATACCAAAAAAGCTGCGCCTTTTGTCCCAAACTAGGTAATGTTTGAATTCTGATCCTAGCACCTTATCACTATAGTTTTCTAGTCCTTGCTGATAATACAATGCTACAACTGAGACTAAATATGTTTGGATTGTAGCTAGTGTGGTGCTGGGAGTGAAACATAAGCCGGTGAATATGAATGATCTTTTTTCTGGTTCGTTTAATGTTTCTGTAGGAAGAGACAAAAAGTTTCTTAACATTGGTGTGGCTGCTATCTTCTGGGCCTTATGTTAAAACTAGGAATAAAATCATGTTTTCAATGTGTGCTCCGGGAGATACCACCAATATAGTTCTATATGTTTGTCATTTCTTAACATCCTGGGCGCCCCTGCAGTAAGGTGGCTGTTGCGGCAGGGATGCTATAGACTGACAATGTTGGCGCAGGAGGTGTATGGACGTTGGCATGGCTGGAATCCTACCACCATGGTACAAGCAATGTAGTCGTCGCTCCCTTTACTTCCTCGTGTCCATTGGTGCCTGTTCTGGATGATCTTCTGTCTGGCTTTTGATGTAAACAGCAATTCGTTCGTGACTTTTATTTCTACCTGAATGTTATTTTCAGTTTTATCTTGTAGCTGCAGTGCTTTTAGCTTTGCAGGGTCTGGGTGGTTTGTATCCAGCCCTGGTTCTGGGTGGAGTGTGTGTGATACTTCTCTGATTTCTGAAATGATCAAATGAAATCAGGGCCGGTGGGCTCCATCCATCGGAAAAGAACAGCTGAGACTAAAGATGCCACAACTACACAGCATTCTCGGTCAAATGCACTTAATACTACCTCCGTACCAAAATATAAGACGTTTTGGTAGGCCATTTTAGCCTACCAAAATGTCTTATATTTTGTGAAGGAGGTAATATCATTCTAGCGGACATCATTAACAAGAGGAGCAGGTGCTTCTGGGTCAAACGTGTTTGACAGCATTCTAATAGGGCAGGGTAGGTAGACAAATGCCTCATCACTTCCTTGCGCATGTTACTAGCAGACCACAATTGGACCGCAAATCACAGAGCTTTCATGTTTTAATCCCAACGGGCAGGTTGTCAGAAATGCATCAACATCATGTGCACACAATATTAAATAGCTGCCGGGATCTGGTTTATGTTTTCGTTCTTTTTTTATCAGATATGCTAATTTGAACGATGCAACTTTTGTATCGGTAAACTACACTTTAAGATCCCGGCAAGGAATCATCTAGAGCTGTCCAGATTATATACGAATAAAAAATGTGAACACATCGTACTCACGGAAAGGAAGCACGAACGATCTGGGAACTCATAGAAGTACGATAGTACACATACAAGAAGTAAAAAAGAAGAGGGATGTGCAATCTGACCTCGAATGGGGTAACGATGACGAGGGCCTCGAGGACGCCAGCGCCGAAGCCGGAGGCGAGGCGGCCCTGCGCGGAGACCTTGCCGGTGACGGGGTCCTTGAAGGCGGACTGCAGCATGGCATTGGAGCCGAGGCGGAGCGCGTACTTGAGCGTGAGGTGGGTGGCGAAGGGCGTGAGGCCCTTCCAGAGCGCCGGCACGCCCTCGGCGCGCGCGACGGTGGTGCCGCAGTGCGCGATGCCGCGGTAGGCCCCCGCGCGGTCGAGCTGCAGCCTTGTCTTGACCACGTCGATGGGCTGCAGGCAGCACGCCTCCATCACGCCGCCGAGCGACCCCGCCGCCGCCTTGACGTAGGGCGGGATCGGCGCCCTGCCCCCGCCGCTGCGTGGCTCGTCGGCCGGTGGCGGCGGCGAGGGCGGGGGCGGGGGCGGGGGCGGGGGCGAGGCCATTCGGGACGCGGCGTGGGCCGATAGGCGGGCCTCAACGGGTGGCAGGCGCGGCGGAGAAGAGGGTCTTGGATTGTTCCTCCGTTGCTCTTTTTCACCTACTTTTCTGCGGGGATCCGAAAAGGAGCGGCGCTGGTTATATGGAATCGGCGAGACAAGAATGAAGAAGGGCACGTACTTGTCCCGGGACACGTCAGCGGTCAGGGTTTGGTCTATGGTGAGAAAGGAAACTGGCCCCACCTGGACCAGCGTGTTGTTGCGGAGGCGTAACTCTTTGGACCCACACGTCAGAGACCAATTCGGTAAGGAATTTGGCGGAGCCCTCTGAGCCACGGAGGGTGTGCCACTCGACAAATTTGACAATTTTAACCTCTGAATAAAATTATTTTATAAAATGAACTGTTTCTAAAAGAATTTCACTCAGCTGACTTTTTTGAGTGGCGTCCGACACGAAGGCGCCACACTACACTGTGCAACGTCTGACTGACAGGCGCTACACGTCTGGCCAACATCGCACCCCGAACTGCCCAAAAATTACTAAGTCAGTGTGCAACGCCTGAGAGCATCGCTGCAGGCTCTTAGGCGCTGCACATTGACTTAATAATTTTTTGGATCATCCGGGTGAGACGCTGGCTAGGCGTGCAGCGCCTGCAGCGCCTGTCAGTCAGGCTCTGCACAGTGTAGTGTGGGGTCTTCGTGTCGGGCGCCACTCAAAAAGGTCAGCCGAGTGAAATTTTTTAAAGGCAGTTCATTTTGTGAAATGATTTCATCCACAGGTCAAAATTATCAAATTTGCCTACACGGCCCGGGTTGCTCTCGCTTGCGTGGCGGCTATGCAGTGCACCAAGAGGTTGCTACTTCGATTGATTTGTGGTCCCTGGGCGGCTCATCGTCGAACCGTCGCTACATCCGTTGATTTGCTTTTGCGGGGGGTCTGTTTTGGACGATTCGTCGTGGGTTTCTCTAGGCGGCTAATTTAGTAGGGACAAGCCAGCGGTTCTCCTCTCTTTCACCCACATTTTTCATTTCAGAAATTGGGTAAACTTAGCTGCAGTGAGATATGTTTGCACTTCTTTTTAATTTACCAAAAAGCACATTGATCTATCGACCAAATCAGTAGTAAAAATAGGCCAAATAAACTAAAATTATATTGATGTCCTCACGCTCGACCGACCGTTGTCTCCCTCTCGAAGCGGCAAATGGCGGACCATCCAACCCCACTCAAACATCAGGGCCAACCTAACATTGTTGACCCCGGTCCTACAGGATCATCATCATTGAGAAGTAGCCGTCACAACAGGAAGAATCACATATTCAGTGCATGACCTTCATTACATCTCGCAGTCCTCATGTAGGCAACCGAGGGCGCATCAACGTGACGGAGATGAGGTCAGAGGACCCAACTGCGAAGGAAGTCACCGCCGCGTTGGCAAACCCTACAAACTCTAGTCTC
The DNA here is from genome assembly GCF_018294505.1 of Triticum aestivum. NCBI lineage: Eukaryota > Viridiplantae > Streptophyta > Magnoliopsida > Poales > Poaceae > Triticum > Triticum aestivum. Next base: position 337,631,017 of record NC_057805.1, read on the forward strand.
ATCTCCAGAGTGGACGACATGAATCTACGCCCACAAACCATTGACGCTACCACAAAAAACATTGTCGAGATGTAAAGGTCTAAGGAAGAATAATTCTCCAAGAAGGATCAAAGAGATGGACGGCGAAGGAGTATCTAAATACACAAAACGGTGGGAACTACATCATCATCTCATAGATCGGGGTTTCCACGCACGCCCACACCGGCAGGGCCAATAAGGTAGGAGAGGGCAGCAACCTACCGATGGTGGGAGAAGTGGTAGTGTGGCGGCGCGACGCGCCCAAGGTCTCCTCTCGCTAGGGTTAGAAGCAGAAAGGGTTCGGGGAATAGTTTCATGGACAAGATGAGAACCCTATATACCTAAATAGTTCATCCTCAGTAACTCAATTATCTTGACATGCAACTATGCCAACTCATCATGTTACTATGCATGCACCACTAAATTTAATTCTCTAGCCATGCAACTATGGCAACTCACCATGCCACTATGCATGTGAAGACCGACCTAACATACATCATCCATGTTATTTATATTAAGTAAATGTTTTACAACTATATAATAATCAAATATAATATATTATATGTAATTTAATTTCAATGCTCATGTTGCTAATTACTCAAGGTTCAAACCACAAACTTTCATAGAAATAATGGCATCCAATTTCTGTTGCAACGCACGGGGTATCATCTCTAGTTAGCTTATGCACATGGGATCAAATAGTCCCTAAAATCATTGTTTTCAAACCAAATTCGAGTAGATGATGAAGATATGATGTCACAAGCTATCAATCTTTGAGTCGATCCACAACTTGAGAAACAAAAAAGACAAATCATATTATGAAGGATAGACAATACAAATAGAAAAGGCTCGTGTAAAAATATATCTCATCTGGTCTTTTTGTGCCTATTTGGACTAGATAACATGCATCATATGCACTTGAGGCTAGAACGCATTGCTGGAAAACAAATACCCTTTGTTGACGGGCCTCCACTAACGGACGAGCTTGCTCTTGTCAATGATGTGCCTCATCACCGACGGGCGCACAAATACCCATCAATAGAAATGACTCGAGGACAAATAATGGATTCTCTACTGATGGGTGATGTCACACATCAATTCTACATGACCAAATGCCCTTTTTTGTCACACCGCTGATGAGCACCACCCACACCCTATTAAAGCTGATATCATCACCACTGGCGGGAGTTGTTTTGGCCAATGGTGTCATTGATCACAAGTTGATGACCTAGATGTTACATATTCATTGATAGGGGATCACTTGCACTTGACAGGATCTTCGATGACCAAGTAGGTGATCTTCGATCCCGTACAAACTCTCTAGTCCATCTCACGGAGAACCTGACAGGATCTCAAGTGTACCCTAACCGTCTAGGATGCGCACGCCATCCAAGAGTAACAAAAAAAGCAAAGTCACTTGGTAACAACTCCTTGAGTGATCTTCGATCAAAGATTCTCTCAAAAAATCCAAAGGATCACTTTGCCACAAGAATAGGATATTGTTGTGGAAGAGATGAACTTGTGGTGTAGGGATTCAGGAAAGGGGAGTTCTTGGCCTTCAAAGAATCAAATAAGTGAACATGGAATCACCCAACACTTCTTTCCTTATTATCTTGCCTTGGATCTCTTTTCCTTTATGGTGGAGATGGAAGGAGTGGTGTGGAGTGGGATTGAGTGGAATGGCTTGCAATTGGTGGAATGCATGAGCGAAATGACTAAAGTTGGAATGGATTCGAAGGAGCCATGAAAGGGTATGAGAGGATCCAAAATATGAAGTTACTCGAAAGTAAGAAAGGTTGTAAAGTGTCAGAAGAAAACTAGAAGAACTACCAAGACAGTTCAAATAAATTTGCACGACCAAGGCAACATTGAAAAACTAAACATAATATAGCACTCGAAAGTACTGAAAAATTATGTGCAATTGTTCAAAACTAAATAGATTGCTTCTTTCTGCGGGAATAGGATAACTTTGGAATATCGGGTAAAACCAATTAAAAAGTCATCAAAATGAGAAGTTGCAGGAAAAACTCTGAATCACAACTGGAATTTCCGAAGGAAAAATAGTGAAGGTACCAAATTTATAATGTGACTCACAAGAAAAATGAAACAACTTCGAAGTGATGATGGTAAAAAATTATGCTCAGAAGTGATAGAGCAAACAAAGAACGTTTCAAAGTGGATTAGATCAGTAGTTCCGAAACAAAATGAATGGAGGTTTCAAACTATTGAAGCATAGTTTTTTTCTCTAAACTTGAATAACTCTAAGTGGCTCGGTAGTACCAAAGATAAAATGTTGGAAGTATTGGGCTTAGAGATTCATACAAAGGAATGTGTAGAGAGTGATTTTTTAGGACTTCGGGTTTAGGATATGTTCTTGGAGTTCAAACCAAAGTACTTTGTTTTTGCCCCTTGTTCATAGCAATGTTTGGGATATCGCTCCTCAGTAAATTAGCAGTCGACCCAAGATAAGAGATAAATCAGCTTATTGGCCGATTTATCAATTTTATCAGGCGCCTATTTATCGACAAGGTTTTTAAAATATATCAGGTTTTTGTATCATCAGGATCAATCAACATGGCAAACTTGTAAGCCATGTCATCCATATTCCTCTTAAACGACATGAGATGTACCGGAAGTAGCCATCTACACAAACAGGAGGCATCAAGACTGCAAAACCTCAATCAAAATAAAAAAAATTGGGAGCTAAATCGGTTGGTTCCCACAGATTAACCGTGAATATTGACTAAATATCAGTGATATATAGGCTTGTAGTATTTTAGTATTTCTGTTACAGAGATTAAAACTTAATAAGCATGATTTGAGTATGTTAGTATTTTTGTTACTGAGAAGGTTTGTTGTGTTCGAGTCTGTAAGAGTTGTCGATAGGGCATAATAATGACATGTTGTTCTTGGCTACTCTTTTAGAATATATTCTAAACTTATATCTCATAGGCGAGATGCCATGAGATGGCTAAAAGGAGGAACATGCAAGACCGCAAGAGGGAACTGTTGGGCTCCAGAGGCGAGGTTGGTACGAGTGAGCGTGAGACGCAATACATACCCAGGTTTGGGGCTCTCCGGAGAGATAACACCCCTAGTCCTGGCGAGTGTGGTTTATATGTGGAGGATACAAGCTTGCTCCTGGAGCTGTTTATAGGTGGAAGGAAGACTGGCCAGTGCATAGGGAGCTCCTTCTCCGTGTGTGTGTTCCACTGGATCCCAGCCCTTTGCATGGAGGGGCACCGGGGGGTCTTATAGGCTACCCCCCCAGGGTTACAATGGTCATATTACATGGGCGCGGGACCCTAGTGTCAGTCTCTAGGAGCCGGCAATAGGGGCCGTCGGGTCTGCCGGGTCCGTCAGGTACGGGTCTTGCTGGGTCCGCTGGGTGCGGGCCGTACCGGGGCCGCCGGACGCGGGTACGGCCGGCTGCTGGGGACTGTAGGCATGCCTTGCCAGACATCACAGGATGGTGGCGCGGTCTTGCTACAGGGTCATGCCTCCGAGATGCCGCCCGCCCTGGGCGGTGGCTTTGTCGACACGGCTGCCGCGCCCGGCGGGGCCGACGTAAAGGGCAGATCACTCTAGCCGGCTGGAGGTCGGCTCCTTGGGACCAGCCGGCATGCGCCAGCCGATTGGCCGGGTTGCGGCACCTGGTCGGGTTGCGCTGGGAAGCCGGCCAGGGCGTGCTGGATTGAGGGGCGTTGCTGGCCCCAATGTTTTTGAAAAAGATCCGGGTTTCGTTGCCTGCCCGGGGTCTATCCCCCCGATAGTAGTCCTTGAAGCTGTGAAGGCCAGTCGTCTTCAAGCAGGGGGCCTTCGCAGTTTCATCCCCTAAGAAGGCGGCTAGTGTTGATGAAGCTTACGACCGCCGGGTCCCGGCAACACCCATTGTGTGTCGGCTTCCGAAAGCCGGATCGCAGCACCCCTGCATGGGCGGGAAACCGAGGCGTCCGCCGAGTCTTGGAGGGGAAGGGACGCGCCCCTCGCGGCCCGACGCATGCACCACGTGTTGAACAGGGGCCGACGAGGCCCTGGGAGGCCGCGCGCGTAATGGGACGCGACGGCCGGCTGGGCCCCGCCAAGCCGCGCCCTCGGCCCATGCGTGAGGATTGATTGTGGTCGCCGCGGACGGTTGTGCTTCTCCAAGTAATCAAGTCGTGGGGGAAAACGTGCCCACATGATGCTGGGAAGTGGAAACATGGGCGCAGCTGATCCCACTTCCCCACGCTTTGCCGCGGTTAAAAATCAGAGGGAGGGGCGACGGAAACACTCACGCACGCTCCCCCTGCCCTGTTATCTGATACGTCTCCGTCGTATCTATAATTTTTTATTGTTTCATGCCAATATTTTACAACTTTCACATACTTTTGACAAATTTTTATATGATTTGTTGGACTAACCTATTGATCCAATGCCTAGTGCCAGTTCCTGTTTTTTGCATGTTTTTTGTATCACAGAAAATTGATATCAAACAAAGTCCAAACGCGATAAAGTTTTACGAAGAATTATTTTGGAATATATGTGATTTTTGGGACTTGGAATCAACGCAAATGGGGCCCATAGTGTAACGCCCGGATAATTATGCTACAGTAAACCGCTGTTAATGGTGCCATGTCATCGATTTTACTGTTGTTAAGTTCGCGTTGATTCAAAGTCGGTTGCAAAATCAAATTTAAAATCAGTAAAAAAAGGGGAGAAGGCATTTAAAAAAAGCAGTAAAAGAGAGAAGCCCCTTCCCCCACTGGGCCGTGGCCCAGCTGGACCACCAGACCACCTGGCTGGCCCACCTCTCCCTCTCCCTTACCCCCCCACGCACCTAAAATATCTGGAGAGATCGCCCCACTCCTCCCACGTCTTCCTCTCGTTCCCCTCCTCTCGATTGGATCGGGATCGAGCCCGATCCCGTCCTCGGCACCATCGCCCCGACGCTCCCCACCGCTGCCGGTGCCACCTCGCCGGAAGCCTCGCCCTCCTCCCAAAGCCCCCCTCGCTGCGACGCCTCGGACGCCACTGCCTCGTCCCGATCTGGCGCCGCGCCACCCCGACGCTGCACCGTCACCCGTTGCCGGACTGCCCCGTCCCCGCCTCTCCCTCGCGCTACTCCTTCCCTGAGCTGGACATTGTCGTCGTCGCGCACCGTCGCCCCGCTACTCCGGCCCTCCCCCGAGCGCGCCTTTGCACCTCTACAGGGCTGGTGAGCCCCCCCGTCCGACTCCCCTCCTGAAGCCCCCATAGCGCTGTGCGCTCCGGCCCGCGTCCTCGCACTTACCGCGACCATCCCAACGCCCGCGCACGGCCACCGCGCTCCGGCCGTGCACTGGGCTCGCCCGGCTCGCGCCCGTCGCCCCCGCACCCGCTGTCGCCGCTGCTGCCGCAAGCTGTTGCTGCTGCTCCCGAACTGCTACTGCAGCTGGTGCCGCCACACAGCCCCCGCTTCGGCTGCCGCCGCCCGGCAACGGCCCCTGCTACCCCGGCCTGACCTCGCCCTTCCCCCGTCGGCGCCGTGCCCGCCGGTGCCCCTCTGGGTGCCGCGGCGCCCGCTCCTGGGCTGCACAACGCCTAGCCTTGTGCCACTGACCAGGGGGCCCCATGCCCCTGTTAAAAAAATGAAAATAAGAAAAATAAATAAATAAATAATAATTAGTTAGTTAAATAAATAATTAACTTAATTAACCTGCTACTTAACCTAATTGACTAGTTTAGCTAACCTAGCAGCCTATGACATGTGGGGTCTGCTGAACCTGTTGACCAGTCAATGTTGACTAGTCAACTGCTGACTGTGCATGTTGACTAGACCCATGGACCCCACTTGTCATCCACTAGGGCTAGATCCTAGTGGGTACAATAGGTATATTCTGGTTTATTCAGGATTAATTTTAAATTTCGGAATATTGTTTAAACTTCAGAAAATCATATAAATTAATCCATAACTCGGATGAAAATACTTTGTACATGAAAGTTGCTCAGAATGACGAGACGAATCCGGATACGCTCTCCGTTCATCTGTCACATGCCTCTAGCATAGCAAACATGCAACCGTCCCCTCTCTTTCATCTGTCCGGAAAATTCCAAACTTCGGGAAAACATTCCCGGATGTTTTTCCGCCTTCACCGGTATCGTGTGACACCGCGTTAGAACACCCTAGCGCTCCTTATTGTCTTGTCATGCGTTTGTTGCTTGTATTTACTGTTTCTTCCCCCTCTTCTCTCCGGTAGACCCCGAGACCGCTGCTGAGCCCCTTGTGATCGACTACATCGACGACGACCCTTCTTCCCTTTCAGCGGAGCTTCCAGGCTAGCCCCCCTTTGCTCATCCCGATATCGCCCATTCCATTCTCTCATGCTTGCATTAGATTTTTCTACTGTTATTGATTGCTCCTATTCTGATGCATAGCCTGTTTTTGTAACCTGCTTATTGTTACCTACCTGCTTATCCTAAACTGCTTAGTATAGGTTGGTTAGTGATCCAGCAGTGACCCCCACCTTGTCCTTGTTGCCCCTGCTTCATCATCGACAACTCGATCAACGTGATCGACGACCAGAGCCCAACACCTCACATCACATCACGCCCTTTTTGTTGCTCGACTCTGCAGAGTTACCATCGAGTGCCGAGGGTGGAACCTCTTACATCACTCCTGATGAGATCTCTGTAGCGTAGCTATTCGATCGTGGTCAATGAGGGTGATTTCCTCTTTCACCATTCCCGATACGGCTCTGTCGTGCAACACCTCAAGTGTGAACCTTGAGGGTGGATCCTCTTACGTTCACCTTGATGATCACATCGAGTGGAATCCTCCGGGGGTGATTCCTCGGGTTTTCCCCTTGATGTTTGGACACACGGTTACCTTGACTTTACTTGAGCCATTGGTGAAAGTCAGGCGGGCTCGGAGAGCACCCGCAAGATGATTACGAGGCACGGCCGGGCCGGCAGGCCGCCCCCGAGTGGGCTGGGCTAGCCCCTGCCGTATTTCATCGAGACGGGGTGACGGGGTCACATTATCGTGAGTCTGTGCTCGTCTCCGCAAGCTAATAATACACAATGGTTTGGGTATTTGTTCTGAGTTGGCCTTTGGCCTTTACGCACTAACCACCACGTGAGAATAGTTATGGGCCTCGACGTCGCAGTATCAGCCAAAGCTTTGTCAGACGTCTAGTTCAGCATTGCGGCACGGCTGGGCCGGCACCCCAGAGGTGGTGCCTAGGTCCGCCCTATGCGTAACGACCTGGAGTGCTACGGGCGATGGGCCCAGACCCCGGAGTGCTTAGGATGTAGACCGGCGGGGACCTCTCTGCTGAGCCTAGGTAGGGCTACGACGTGTTGATCTTCCGAGGCCGGGCATTGACCCCAGAAAGGTGTGTCCCGCCAGAGTGATCGAGCGTGTTGGAAAACGTGGTGCACCCCTGCAGGGAAGACATATATTCAAATACCGTGTCCACGGTAATGGACGTTTAGACTTATATCCTGATCTTTTACAACTAGAAATGGATACTTGAGATATGTGGCTCCGGGATTGCTTTGTCGCAGGGAGTCGAGGAAGGATCTCTGGGCATTAATACTACAACATGCTTGTTAATTATAAACTGCTATTCTTTACTCTTCTACATGCTGCAAGATGATTGGAGTTGCTTGAAGATTCTAGTCTTTGATAGGCTAGGCCTTCCCCTCTATTCTGGCATTCTGCAGTTCAGTCCACAGATACAACCCTTCCATTTTATACCAATGCATACTTACTCTAGATATGATGCTTGTGAGTACTTTGGATGAGTACTCACGGTTGCTTTGCTCCCCCTTTTCCCCCTTCTTTCTTCTTTCTGGTTGTTGCAACCAGATGTCGGAGCCCAGGAGCCAGATGCCACCGCCGACAGATACTACTACATGGAGGCCGCTGAAGATCAGGAGTAGTTAGGAGGTCCCAGGCAGCAGGCCTTGCCTCTTCGATCGTTGATATTTGTGCTAGCCTTCTTACGGCATCCTTGTTTAACTTATATCTGTACTCAGATATTGTTGCTTCCGCTAAATCTTGTGTATCGAGCTTGTATTCGAGCCTTCAAGGCCCCTGGCTTGTAATATGAAGCTTGTATTATTTCAATTTGTGTCTAGAGTTGTGTTGTGATATCTTCCCGTGAGTCCCTGTTCTTGATCGTACACATTTGCGTGTATGATTAGTGTACGGTCGAATCGGGGGCGTCACAAGTTGGTATCAGAGCCGACTGCCTATAGGATCCCCCTTTCCAACTCCTTGGCCGAAGTTGAGTCTAGTCTTTGAAAAAGTTATTTACTAACATGGCTGTGTGGCTTACGGGCCCACGTCGCCAATTGGGTGGTATTAGGATCTTTTGTTCCTCGTCTATACTCTGGGACTCTGATCTCTCTTCTATTCCGGTTAAATGTTTTTGCTAACTCTATCCTAGGTTCACGTGATCACATCAATCCGGAGATTTGTATTACGCCTTTCTTGAATTGGGAGCCAGGATCTGCTTCACATTGTTCACGGGCCGCAGGATCCTTTTATCGAGGGCACCCTGCATCGTCCCCTGCAGATTCCTCGCTCTAGTGGTTTTCTCCGACGTGGATGTAGCCTTTGCTATGTCCCGTTGTTGTATCCCTCCATCGCGTGCCAGCGTGCCGCCTAGTATGTCTAGGATGATTCTCTTGTCCGAACTCATACTAACAATGTGTGAATGGCTCTGTATATATATATATATCTGTCTTTAATGACTACTGTTTTGTACATACTGTGCCTTTCAAGTTACATCATGGATGACTCCATACACCTGCTCCACCCCTTGTTAAACTGCTCCCTGATGTTTTTAGCAGGTGATACGTCCATTTTGCATCATGCTTTTATATCGATATTTATTGCATTATGGGCTGTTATTACACATTATGTCACAATACTTATGCCTATTCTCTCTTATTTTACAAAATTTACATAAGGAGGGAGAATGCCGGCAGCTGGAATTCTGGGCTGGAAAAGGAGCAAATATTAGAGACCTATTCTGCACAACTCCAAAAGTCCTGAAACTCCACGAAAGTTATTTTTGGAAATAATAAAAAATACTGAGCGGAAGAAATACGTCAGGGGGGCCTCCACCTGTCCACGAGGGTGGGGGCGCGCCCTACCCCCTGGGCGCGCCCCTGCCTCGTGGGCCCCCTGTTGGCCCTCCGGTGCCCATCTTCTGCTATATGAAGTCTTTCGTCCGAAGAAAAATCATAAGCAAGCTTTCGGGACGAGACTCCGCCGCCACGAGGCGGAACCTTGGCGGAACCAATCTAGGGCTCCGGCAGAGCTGTTCTGCCGGGGACACTTCCCTCCGGGAGGGGGAAATCATCGCCATCGTCATCACCAACGCTCCTCTCATCGGGAGAGGGCAATCTCCATCAACATCTTCACCAGCACCATCTCCTCTCAAACCCTAGTTCATCTCTTGTATCCAATTCTTGTCTCTAAGTCTGGGATTGGTACCTGTAGGTTGCTAGTAGTGTTGATTACTCCTTGTAGTTGATGCTAGTTGGTTTATTTGGTGGAAGATCATATGTTCAGATCCTATATGCATATTAATACTCCTCTGATTATGAACATGAATATGCTTTGTGAGTAGTTACGTTTGTTCCTGAGGACATGGGAGAAGTCTTGCTATTAGTAGTCATGTGAATTTGGTATTCGTTCGATATTTTGATGAGATGTATGTTGTCTATCCTCTAGTGGTGTTATGTGAACGTCGACTACATAACACTTCACCATTATTTGGGCCTAGAGGAAGGCATTGGGAAGTAATAAGTAGATGATGGGTTGCTAGAGTGACAGAAGCTTAAACCCTAGTTTATGCGTTGCTTCGTAAGGGGCTGATTTGGATCCATATGTTTCATGCTATGGTTAGGTTTACCTTAATACTTTTGTTGTAGTTGCGGATGCTTGCAATAGAGGTTAATCATAAGTGGGATGCTTGTCCAAGTAAGGACAGCACCCAAGCACCGGTCCACCCACATATCAAATTATCAAAGTACCGAACGCGAATCATATGAACGTGATGAAAACTAGCTTGACGATAATTCCCATGTGTCCTCGGGAGCGCTTTTCTCTATATAAGAGTTTGTCCAGGCTTGTCCTTTGCTACAAAAAGGATTGGGCCACCTTGCTGCACTTTATTTACTTTTGTTACTTGTTGCTCGTTACAAATTATCCTATCACAAAACTATCTGTTACCTATAATTTCAGTGCTTGCAGAGAATACCTTGCTGAAAACCGCTTATCATTTCCTTCTGCTCCTCGTTGGGTTCGACACTCTTACTTATCGAAAGGACTACGATAGATCCCCTATACTTGTGGGTCATCAAGACTCTTTTCTGGCGCCGTTGCCGGGGAGTGAAGCGCCTTTGGTAGGTGGAATTTGGTAAGGAAAAATTTATATAGTGTGCTGAAATTTACTGTCACTTGTTACTATGGAAAGTAATCCTCTGAGGGGCTTGTTCGGGGTATCTTCACCCCGACCAGTAGAGCAAAGAGTTGCTCCTCAACCTACTGAACCTACTGAAAATGAAAATGTCTACTTTGAAATTCCTTCGGGTATGTTAGAAAAACTGCTAGCTAATCCTTTTGCAGGAGATGGAACAAAGCATCCTGATGAGCACCTAATATATGTGGATGAAGTTTGTGGATTATTTAAGCTTGCAGGTATACCCGGTGATATTATTAAGAAGAAGGTCTTGCCTTTATCTTTGAAGGGAGATGCATTGACATGGTATAGGCATTGTGATGATACGGGATCATGGAACTACAAACGATTGAAATTGGAATTTCATCAGAAATTTTATCCTATGCATCTTGTTCATCGTGATCGCAATTATATATATAATTTTTGGCCTCGCGAAGGAGAAAGCATCGCTCAAGCTTGGGGGAGGCTTAAATCAATGTTATATTCATGCCCCAATCATGAGCTCCCAAGAGAAATAATTATTCAAAATTTTTATGCTCGGCTTTCTGATAACAATCGCACCATGCTCGATACTTCTTGTGCTGGCTCTTTTATGATGAAGACTATTGAATTCAAATGGGATTTATTGGAAAGAATTAAACGCAACTCTGAAGATTGGGATCTCGACGAAGGTAAGGAGTCAGGTATGACACCTAAGTTTGATTGTGTTAAATCTTTTATGGATACCGATGTTTTCCGTAAATTTAGCACTAAATATGGACTTGACTCTGAGGTAGTAGCTTCTTTCTGTGAATCTTTTGCTGCTCATGTTGATCTCCCTAAGGAGAAGTGGTTTAAATACCATCCTCCCATAGAAGTAAAAGTAGCTGCACCTATTAAAGTTGAAGAAAAGACTATCACTTATAATGATCCTATTGTTCCTACTTCTTATGTTGAGAAACCACCTTTCCCTGTTAGGATAAAGGATCATGCTAAAGCTTCAACTGTGGTTCGTAAAAGCAATATTAGAACTTATACACCTCCTGAGCAAATTAAAGTTGAACCTAATATTGCTATTGTTAAAGATCTCTTGTCTGATAATATTGATGGGCATGTTATTCATTTCTGTGATGAAACTGCTAGAATTGCCAAACCTTGTGCTAAAGATAAACATAGACCTGTGGTAGGCATGCCTGTTATTTCTGTTAAAATAGGAGATCATTGTTATCATGGCTTATGTGATATGGGTGCTAGTGCTAGTGCAATACCTATTGACTTATACAAAGAAATTATGCATGATATTGCACCTGCTGAGTTAGAAGATATTGATGTCACAATTAAACTTGCCAATAGAGATACTATTTCACCAATGGGAATTGTTAGAGATGTTGAAGTCTTGTGTGGGAAAACTAAATATCCTGCTGATTTTCTTGTTCTTGGTTCCCCACAAGATAGCTTTTGTCCCATTATATTTGGTAGACCCTTCTTGAACACTGTTAATGCTAAGATAGACTGCGAAAAGGATGTTGTTACTATTGGTTTGGGTGATATGTCTCATGAGTTTAATTTCTCTAAATTTCGTAGACAACACCGTGAAGAGGAATTGCCTAGTAAGGATGAAATTATTGGTCTTGCTTCTATTGCCGTACCTCCTAGTGATCCTTTAGAACAATATTTGCTAGACCATGAAAATGATATGTTTATGAATGAAAGAAGGGAAATAGATGAAGTATTCTTTAAACAGGAACCTATCCTGAAACACAATTTGCCTGTTGAAATCCTAGGGGATCCTCCTCCACCCAAGGGTGATCCCGTGTTTGAGCTTAAACCGTTACCTGATACTCTTAAATATGCTTATCTTGATGAGAAAAAGATATATCCTGTTATTATTAGTGCTAACCTTTCAGAGCATGAAGAAGAGAGATTATTGAAAACTCTGAAGAAGCACCGTGCTGCTATTGGATATACTCTTGATGATCTTAAGGGCATTAGTCCCACTCTATGTCAACATAAAATAAATTTGGAGAAAGATGCCAAACCAGTTCGTGATCATCAACGACGGCTGAATCCTAAGATGAAAGAAGTGGTAAGAAAGGAAATACTAAAGCTCCTTGAGGCAGGTATAATTTATCCCGTTGCTGATAGTCAGTGGGTAAGTCCTGTCCATTGTGTCCCTAAGAAGGGAGGTATTACTGTCGTTCCTAATGATAAAGATGAATTGATCCCGCAAAGAATTATTACAGGTTATAGGATGGTAATTGATTTCCGCAAATTAAATAAGGCTACTAAAAAGGATCATTACCCCTTACCTTTTATCGATCAAATGCTAGAAAGATTATCCAAACATACACATTTTTGCTTTCTAGATGGTTATTCTGGTTTCTCTCAAATACCTGTGTCAGCCGATGATCAATCAAAGACCACTTTTACTTGCCCTTTCGGTACTTTTGCTTATAGACGTATGCCTTTTGGTTTATGTAATGCACCTGCTACCTTTCAAAGATGCATGATGGCTATATTCTCTGACTTTTGTGAAAAGATTTGTGAGGTTTTCATGGACGATTTCTCCGTCTATGGATCCTCTTTTGATGATTGCTTGAGCAACCTTGATCGAGTTTTGCAGAGATGTGAAGAAACTAATCTTGTCTTGAATTGGGAAAAGTGCCACTTTATGGTTAATGAAGGTATTGTCTTGGGGCATAAAGTTTCTGAAAGAGGTATTGAGGTTGATAAAGCCAAGGTTGATGCTATTGAAAAGATGCCATGTCCCAAGGACATCAAAGGTATAAGAAGTTTCCTTGGTCACGCCGGTTTTTATAGGAGGTTCATTAAGGACTTCTCAAAAATTTCTCGGCCTCTGACTAATTTATTACAAAAAGATATACCATTTGTCTTTGATGATGATTGTGTAGAAGCATTTGAAATACTTAAGAAAGCATTGATCTCTGCACCTATTGTTCAGCCACCTGATTGGAATTTACCCTTTGAAATTATGTGTGATGCTAGTGATTATGCTGTAGGTGCTGTTCTAGGGCAAAGAGTTGATAAGAAATTAAATGTTATTCAATATGCTAGTAAAACTCTAGACAATGCTCAGAGAAATTATGCTACTACTGAAAAAGAATTCTTAGCAGTTGTATTTGCTTGTGATAAGTTCAGACCTTATATTGTTGATTCTAAAGTAACTATTCACACTGATCATGCTGCTATTAAATATCTTATGGAAAAGAAAGATGCTAAACCTAGACTTATTAGATGGGTTCTCTTGCTACAAGAATTTGATTTGCATATTATTGATAGAAAGGGAGCTGAGAACCCCGTTGCAGACAACTTGTCTAGGTTAGAAAATGTTCTTGATGACCCACTACCTATTGATGATAGCTTTCCTGATGAACAATTAAATGTCATAAATGCTTCTCGTACTGCTCCATGGTATGCTGATTATGCTAATTACATTGTTGCTAAATTTATACCACCTAGTTTCACATACCAGCAAAAGAAAAAGTTTTTCTATGATTTGAGACATTACTTTTGGGATGACCCACATCTTTATAAAGAAGGAGTAGATGGTGTTATTAGACGTTGTGTACCTGAGCATGAACAGGAACAGATCCTACGCAAGTGTCACTCCGAGGCTTATGGAGGACACCACGCTGGAGATAGAACTGCAAATAAGGTATTGCAATCCGGTTTTTATTGGCCTACTCTCTTCAAGGATGCCCGTAAGTTTGTCTTATCTTGTGATGAATGTCAAAGAATTGGTAATATTAGTAGACGTCAAGAAATGCCTATGAATTATTCACTTGTTATTGAACCATTTGATGTTTGGGGCTTTGATTATATGGGACCTTTTCCTGCCTCTAATGGATATACACATATTTTAGTTGCTGTTGATTACGTTACTAAGTGGGTAGAAGCTATTCCAACTAGTAGTGCTGATCATAACACTTCTATTAAAATGCTTAAAGAAGTTATTTTTCCGAGGTTTGGAGTCCCTAGATATTTAATGACTGATGGTGGTTCACACTTTATTCATGGTGCTTTCCGTAAAATGCTTGCTAAGTATGATGTTAATCATAGAATCGCATCTCCTTATCACCCACAGTCTAGTGGTCAAGTAGAATTGAGCAATAGAGAGCTCAAATTAATTTTGCAAAAGACTGTTAATAGATCTAGAAAGAATTGGTCCAAGAAACTTGATGATGCATTATGGGCCTATAGAACTGCATATAAAAATCCTATGGGTATGTCTCCGTATAAAATGGTTTATGGAAAAGCATGTCACTTACCTCTCGAACTAGAACATAAGGCATATTGGGACACTAAAGAGCTCAATTATGATTTCAAACTTGCCGGTGAGAATAGGTTATTCGACATTAGCTCACTTGATGAATGGAGAACCCAAGCCTATGAGAATGCCAAGTTGTTTAAAGAAAAAGTTAAAAGATGGCATGGCAAAAGAATACAAAAGCGTGAGTTTAATGTAGGTGACTATGTATTGCTATACAACTCTCGTTTAAGGTTTTTTGCAGGAAAACTTCTCTCTAAATGGGATGGCCCTTACGTTATCGAGGAGGTCTATCGTTCCGGTGCCATAATAATCAACAACTTCGAAGGCACAAATCCGAAGGTGGTGAACGGTCAAAGAATCAAACATTATATCTCAGGTAATCCTATAAATGTTGAAACCAATGTTATTGAAACCGTAACCCCGGAGGAATACATAAGGGACACTTTCCGGAACGTTTCAGACTCCGAAAAGGAATAGGTACGTGGTATGGTAAGTAAACCGACTCCAAAACAGTTCTAATGGCAATATTTCTCCGTTTTGGAATATTTAGAAAAATAGAAAAATAAGAAGCAGCCCGGGAAGGACACGAGGCCTCCACGAGGGTGGAGGGCGCGCCCTACCCCCTGGGCGCCCCCCTACCTCGTGGGCACCTCGTGCGCTCTCCGGACTCTGTTTTCTTGCACAATACATATTTTGGTCCGTAAAAATTCATTATATAATCTCCCAAAGGTTTTGACCACGGTATCACGCAAATATCCTCTGTTTTCGTTTCAAGCTGTCCTGCTACAGATTAGAGCAACATGTCGTCCCAGGATTCTGAAGGAGAAAGCTATGTGGCTGATTACCTTGCAAATCCCAAGGTCTATGGAGATGTGGAGCATTGTGGTTGGACTACGGAAGAAGAAGAGGACTATGAACCCAAGAGGAGGGAGGAGACGAGCTCAGATGAAGATGAAGTCCCATTACCTCAACCTGGGGACATGCATGTGGAGTTCAAAAAGTCAAGCCTCCCTGATAGAGCAAAGAAACTTAAGATCGAGTTTATCCCTTTTCGTCTCTTGCAGGAAAACAAGCAGGAACTATGCAAAAAGATATTAAGCCTGGAGCAGGAGATTGATGACCTGAGGGATCAAAATTCTGTCCTCAAGCGCAAATTAAGGATGAAGCCTATGCCATCAACTAAACCATCATGTCCATCACCTCCGAAGAAGGAGACATAATCACATGGGTATGGGCACTCCCCTTGGCCACTGCCAAGCTTGGGGGAGGTGCCCCGGTATCGTATCACAACCACATCTCCTATCTTTACCGTTTTTCTTAGTTCGATCCTATTTAGTAGTATCTTGATCTAGTAGAATAAAGTTTTGGTATGATCTAGTTTTGAGTTTTGCTTTATGATCTCTCTATGTAATCGAGTCCGTGAGCTATATATAACAAAGATTAGTGTTGAGTCAAGGGCTTGATTATCTTGCTATGATCTTGAGGGAATAAAAGAAAAAGAAAAGAATAAAAAGAAACAAAGAGATCATATTGATCTTATTGAGAGTAATGACTTCACATAGAAAGAGTATGATGATTAAAAGTTGTTGAGAGTTGACAAACATAGCTTTGGTCATCGTTGCAATTAATAGGAAGTAATAAAGAAAGAGAGGTTTCACATATAAATATACTATCTTGGACATCTTTTATGATTGGGAGCACTCATTAAAATATGACATGCTAAAGAGTTGATGTTGGACAAGGAAGACAACGTAATGGGTTATGTTTTCTTATATCTGAGATAAAGTATATTGTCATGGATCATCCAACATGTTGAGCTTGCCTTTCCCCCTCATGCTAGCCAAATTCTTTGCACCAAGTAGAGATACTACTTGTGCTTCCAAAAACCCTTAAACCAGTTTTGCCATGAGAGTCCACCATATCTACCTATGGATTGAGTAAGATCCTTCAAGTAAGTTGTCATCGGTGCAAGCAATAAAAATTGCTCTCTAAATATGTATGATTGATTGGTGTGGAGGAAATAAGCTTTATACGATCTTGTGATGTGGAAGAAATAAAAGCGACGGACTGCATAATAAAGGTTCATATCACAAGTGGCAATATAAAGTGACGTTCTTTCGCATTAAGATTTTGTGCATCCAACCCTGAAAGCGCATGGCAACCTCTGCTTCCCTCTGCGAAGGGCCTATCTTTTATTATTATCTTCTACCTTATGCAAGAGTCATGGTGATCTTCACCTTTCCTTTTTACATTTTATCCTTTGGCAAGCACAGGATGTTGGAAAGATCCTGATATATATATCTAATTGGATGTGGGTTAGCATGAACTATTATTGTTGACATTACCCTTGAGGTAAAAGGTTGGGAGGCGAAACTATAAGCCCCTATCTTTCTCTGTGTCCGATTAAAACTCCGTAACCACAAGTATTGCGTGAGTGTTAGCAATTATGAAAGACTAAATGATAGTTGAGTATGTGGACTTGCTAGAAAGCTCTGACATAGACTCTTTCTGATGTTATGATAAATTGCAATTGCTTCAATGACTGAGATTATAGTTTGTTAGTTCTCAATAAAGTTTCTGATTCATACTTTGCATTGTGAATAGATTATTACTTGAGCATAAGAAATCATATGACAATATCCATATATGTTGCTGTTATGAGAATAATCATGATGCCCTCATGTCCGTATTTTATTTTATCGACACCTCTACCTCTAAACATGTGGACATATTTATCGTTATCGGCTTTCGCTTGAGGACAAGCGAGGTCTAAGCTTGGGGGAGTTGATACGTCCATTTTGCATCATGCTTTTATATCGATATTTATTGCATTATGGGCTGTTATTACACATTATGTCACAATACTTATGCCTATTCTCTCTTATTTTACAAGATTTACATAAGGAGGGAGAATGCCGGCAGCTGGAATTCTAGGCTGGAAAAGGAGCAAATATTAGAGACCTATTCTGCACAACTCCAAAAGTCCTGAAACTCCACGAAAGTTATTTTTGGAAATAATAAAAAATACTGAGCGGAAGAAATACGTCAGGGGGGCCTCCACCTGTCCACGAGGGTGGGGGTGCGCCCTACCCCCCTGGGCGTGCCCATCTTCTGCTATATGAAGTCTTTCGTCCGAAGAAAAATCACAAGCAAGCTTTCGGGATGAGACTCCGCCGCCACGAGGCGGAACCTTGGCGGAACCAATCTAGGGCTCCGGCAGAGCTGTTTTGCCGGGGACACTTCCCTTCGGGAGGGGGAAATCATCGCCATCGTCATCACCAATGCTCCTCTCATCGGGAGAGGGCAATCTCCATCAACATCTTCACCAGCACCATCTCCTCTCAAACCCTAGTTCATCTCTTGTATCCAGTTCTTGTCTCTAAGTCCGGGGTTGGTACCTGTAGGTTGCTAGTAGTGTTGATTACTCCTTGTAGTTGATGCTAGTTGGTTTATTTGGTGGAAGATCATATGTTCAGATCCTATATGCATATTAATACTCCTCTGATTATGAACATGAATATGCTTTGTGAGTAGTTACGTTTGTTCCTGAGGACATGGGAGAAGTCTTGCTATTAGTAGTCATGTGAATTTGGTATTCGTTCGATATTTTGATGAGATGTATGTTGTCTATCCTCTAGTGGTGTTATGTGAACGTCGACTACATAACACTTCACCATTATTTGGGCCTAGAGGAAGGCATTGGGAAGTAATAAGTAGATGATGGGTTGCTAGAGTGACAGAAGCTTAAACCCTAGTTTATGCGTTGCTTCGTAAGGGGCTGATTTGGATCCATATGTTTCATGCTATGGTTAGGTTTACCTTAATACTTTTGTTGTAGTTGCGGATGCTTGCAATAGAGGTTAATCATAAGTGGGATGCTTGTTCAAGTAAGGACAGCACCCAAGCACCGGTCCACCCGCATATCAAATTATCAAAGTACCGAACGCGAATCATATGAACGTGATGAAAACTAGCTTGACGATAATTCCCATGTGTCCTCGGGAGCGTTTTCCTTTATATAAGAGTTTGTCTAGGCTTGTCCTTTGCTACAAAAAGGATTGGGCCACCTTGCTGCACTTTATTTACTTTTGTTACTTGTTGCTCGTTACAAATTATCCTATCACAAAACTATCGGTTATCTATAATTTCAGTGCTTGCAGAGAATACCTTGCTGAAAACCGCTTATTTCCTTCTGCTCCTTGTTGGGTTCGACACTCTTACTTATCGAAAGGACTACGATAGATCCCCTATACTTGTGGGTCATCAGCAGGATGGCTGACGATCCTCCACCCTATATTGTCGCAATGATGCAGCAGTTTGAGCTGAATCGTCAGTTTTTGACTGGGGTAATGGCCCAGTTCCCGAACCAGAATGCTTATCAATAGCCTGCCCCAATAACACTGCCAGAATTTGTGTGCCTCAACCCGTCCATTTTCCGCAACTCCACCAATCCTATGGATGTTGATGATTGGCTTCGTGACATCATGTTTGAGATGGAGTCAGCTAATGTTGCCCCTGCCAGTTATGTCACCTTTGCGACATTTCACCTGAAGGGTTCAGCTGCTCAATGGTGGGAAAGCCAAGGGGTATGCTGCCCGCAGAGACTGTAACCACTTGGCAGGAATTTCAGTTAGCCTTCCGTGCACGGCACATTCCTCAAGGTCTGATGGACCAGAAGAAGAAGGAGTTTCGCAAACTCTCACAAGGCACAATGACTGTGGATGAATATCAGAGGAAATTCCTTGAATTATCTCGCTATGCTGCGGATGACGTCTGCACCGACGCTCGCAAGCAGGAGAAATTCCGTGAAGGACTGTGTCCCGATATAAAGCTCACACTTGTTGCTCATGATTGCGCGGACTTTGCGACGCTTGTCAGCCAAGCTTTCCGAACTGAAACTGGTGTGACTGAGTACCAGGAGTCGCTCAAGCGTACTCGAGAGGTTGGCCCATCCTCGAGGCAGCCTGCTCAAAAACGTCGAGTCTGGATCCCACACAATGTTCATCACCGACCTGCTCCAACACCAAGGCCGTCTTATGTTGCACCTCGTCTGCCTCCGCCGCCGAGACAACTAACAATTCACGGTGGACAGTCCAATGCTGTAGGTCATCCCTATAATGATGGTTTATGCCGCAAGTGTGGACAGCCAGGGCACCTTGCTATCAACTGCCGCCAGGGTCAACCCCAAAATGCTTCACATCCTCTTGTTGGCCATGGGAAGGGCCGTCGAAACCACCCTATCCGAAATTGTAGTGCCAGACCGCCTGCTATGAGTGGTGGTCAAGTCACCCATGTCAAAATTGAAGGAGCTCATGAGTCCCCCAAAACCGTGATGGGTACCCTTCGCGTTAATTCAGCGCCAACTTCTGTTCTCTTTGATTCAGGAGCATCACATGCTTTTGTGTCCCAACAATTTGCTCAGTCACATGAGTTATACCTAGAAAAATTGCCCACTCCTCTAACGGTTCAATCCCCGGGGTCCAAGTGGCAAACCACAATGGTAAGCCCTCGCAACCAAATCAAGATTGGAGGACTACTTTTTCCGGCTTCTCTCATTGTACTCGGACCTTCCAACATAGACATCATTCTTGATATGGATTGGTTGACAGCCCATAATGCTTTGATTGACTGTGCTACCAATGCAGTCCAGCTCACTCACCCTTCTGGCCAGTTAGTCCAATACTCAGCCCGAGCAGCTCAGGATGCCGAGAATCAAATATATGTTCTGAATGCATTGAATGCTTCACCTCTTGAGGGAATAGAGAACATTCCAGTTGTTCATGAATTCAAGGATGTCTTCCCAGAAGAACTTCCAGAAATACCCCCTGCTAGAGTTGTTGAATTCGTCATAGACTTGAAACCGGGCACAACTCTTATTGCCAAGCGACCCTACAAGATGCCGCCACATGAACTCCTTGAACTTAAGGAGGAAATCGACAAATATCTTCACAAGGGATTCATTCATCCTAGTTCCTCTGCTTGGGGAGCACCTTCTCTCTTTGTCAAGAAGAAGGATGGTACAAATCGTTTGGTCCAAGATTACCGACCTATCAACTAGGCAACAATTCAGAACAAGTATCCGCTTCCCAGAATCAACGATCTGTATGATCAACCTGCTGATTCCTCAGTATTCTCTAAGCTTGATACGTGTTCGTGAAGAAGATATTCCCAAAACCGCCTTCGTAACTCGCTATGGTTCATACGAGTACACCGTCATGTCTTTCGGCTTAACCAATGCTCCAGCAACGTTCTCCCGATTGATGAACTATATATTAATGGAATACCTCGACATGTTTGTCGTGGTTTATCTGGATGATATCCTTGTATATTCCAAGAACAAAGAAGAACATGCTGAACATCTTCGTCTTGTTCTAGAAAAGCTTTGAGAACATCAACTATATGCCAAGTATTCTAAGTGTGAATTCTGGCTTCCCGAAGTGACCTACCTTGGGCATGTCATCTCCAAGGATGGTATTGCCGTCAACCCCGAACGAGTTCAGGCTATTCTCGATTGGACTCCTCCGAAGAATGTCAAACAAGTCAGAAGTTTTCTCGGACTCGCCAGCTATTGCCGTCGATTTGTCGAGAACTTATCCAAGATTGCCAAGCCCCTGACTGGTCTGCTTCACAAAGGCGTCAAGTTCGAGTGGACAGAAAAGTGTCAGGAAAGTTTCCAAGCACTCAAAGACAAGCTGACTTCTGCCCCAGTGCTTGCTCCTCCCAATACTAGGAAGGATTTCGTCATTTACTGTGACGCTTCACGACAAGGATTAGGATGTGTCCTAATGCAAGAGCGCAGAGTGATTGCCTATGCCTCTCGTCAATTGCGCCCTCACGAAGAGAACTACCCAGTTCACGACCTCGAACTTGCTGCCGTTGTACATGCACTAAAACAGTGGCGACATTACCTTCTTGGTAATCGTTGCGAGATCTTCACCAACCACCAAAGTCTGAAGTATCTGTTTACCCAGCCAGACCTGAACCTCCGTCAGCAGAGATGGATGGAGATGTAGCCGATTTTGACTTGGGTATTTCCTATACACCAGGCAAGGCTAATGTAATGGCTGATGCCTTGAGCCGCAAGTCATATTGCAACCATCTCGAGGTTTGCAAAGTTCAGCCCTCGCTTGTTGAAGAATTCAGAAAGCTGAACCTCCATATTGTTCCTCCGGGTGCACTCGCTCCCCCTCCTAAGGAGTTTTGCAAGATGAACCTCCATGTTGTTCCTCAGGGTTCCCTCAATACACTAGTTGTCGAGCCAGATCTCATGGAGAGCATCAAGAGACTGCAGAAGTATGACTCTCAAGTTGAGAAGATTAAACGCTACCTCGCAGAAGGAAGGCCGTCATTCTTCATTGTTGATAATGCTGGCGCTTTGTTCTTCAAAGGTCGCCTAGTGGTTCCTTCAAAAGAAAATCTGAATATGACTAAGGAGGTTATGAAAGAAGCTCATGATACGCCTTTGTCTATTCATCCCAGTAGCACCAAGATGTACCAACTACCAAGACATTCGTTAGAGATTCTGGTGGTCAAATATGAAGCAAGACATTGCTCGTTATGTTGCCGAATGTGACGTTTGCCATCGTATCAAAGCAGAACATCAAAGGCCTGCTGGAACTCTGCAACCTATCTCTATTCCTGAATGGAAATGGGACCATGTTGAAATGGACTTCATCACTGGATTTCCCAAATCGCAGAAAGGTAATGATGCTATTCTTGTCGTCATTGACCGGCTTTCTAAAGTTGCACACTTTCTGGCCGTCAAAGAAATGATCACTGCTAGTCAGCTGGCAACTCTCTATATGTCCAGAATTGTTTCACTTCACAGTATTCCACTGGTAATCAGCTCAGACCGTGGCAGCTTATTCACTTCAAGATTCTGGGCAAGTTTCCAAGAAGCTATGGGAACTCATTTGTCATTCAGCACCACTTTTCACCCCCAGTCTCAGGAACAAGTTGAACGCGTCAATCAAGTTCTCGAAGACATGCTTCGAGCTTGTGTCATTTCCTTCGGCAAGAAATGGGAGGAACCTCTCCCGTATGCTGAGTTCTCCTACAACAATAGCTATCAAGCTAGTTTGAAGATGGCCCCCTTCAAAGTGTTATATGGATGAAAGTGTCGAACCCCTCTGAACTGGTCAAAAACTAGGGAACGTCCACTCTTCAGTCTGGATATTATCCAACACGCCAAAGAACAAGTCCGCGTCATTCGCGAGAATCTCAAGACTGCTCACTCACGTCAAAAGAGTAATTATGACCGTCACCATAAAGACATGGTCTATCAACCTGGTGAAAAGGCTTATCTTCGGGTCACACCAATGAAGGGTGCACACCGCTTCGGGATCAAGGGCAAGCTAGCTCCTTGCTATATTGGTCCTTTCACTATTCTCGAAAGGCGTGGAAAAGTGGCATACCACTTGGAGCTTCCATCAAACCTTTCTCTGGTTCATGATGTGTTCCACGTGTCACAACTTCGCTGCTGCTTCAAGGACCCAATCCGAGTAGTGGATCATGAAGTGCTCAAGTTGCAACAGGACCTCTCCTATAAAGAGCATCCGGTCCGCATTCTCGACCAAGCTGAACGCCGCACACGTCAGAAGGCGATCAAGTTCCTCAAAGTCCAGTGGTCACATCATTCTGAAGATGAAGCCACTTGGGAACGCGAGGATTGCTTGCGTGATGAATACCCCGCTTTGTTTCCTTCTAAATCTCAGGACGAAATTTCTTGTAGTGGAGGAGAATTGTAACACCCGGATAATTATGCTACAGTAAACCACTGTTAATGGTGCCATGTCATCGATTTTACTGTTGTTAAGTTCGCGTTGATTCAAAGTCGGTTGCAAAATCAAATTTAAAATCAGTAAAAAAAGAGGAGAAGGCATTTAAAAAAAGCAGTAAAAGAGAGAAGCCCCTTCCCCCACTGGGCCGTGGCCCAGCTGGACCACCAGACCACCTGGCTGGCCCACCTCTCCCTCTCCCTTATCCCCCCACGCACCCAAAATATCTGGAGAGATTGCCCCACTCCCCCCACGTCTTCCTCTCGTTCCCCTCCTCTCGATTGGATCGAGATCGAGCCCGATCCCGTCCTCGGCGCCATCGCCTCGGCGCCCCCACCGCCGCCCTTCCGCCGGCTCCACCTCGCCGGAAGCCTCGCCCTCCTCCCAAAGCCCCCCTCGCCGCGATGCCTCGGACGCCACTGCCTCGTCCTGATCTGGCGCTGCGCCACCCCGACGCTGCACCGTCACCCGTCGCCGGACTGCCCCGTCCCTGCCTCTCCCTTGCGCTACTCCCTCCCCGAGCTGGACATCGTCGCCGTCGCGCACCGTCAGCCCGCTACTCCGGCCCTCCCCCGAGCTCGCCTTTGCACCTCTACAGGGCTGGTGAGCCCCCTCCGTCCGACTCCCCTCCTGAAGCCCCCATTGCGCGTGTGCACTCTGGCCCGCGTCCTTGCGCTTACCGCGACCATCCCTACGCCCGCGCACGGCCACCGCGCTCCGGCCGCGCACTGGGCTCGCCCGGCTCGCGCCCGTCGCCCCCGCACCCGCTGTCGCTGCTGCTGCTGCTCCCGAACTGCTACTGCAGCTGGTGCCGCCCCGCAGCCCCCGCTTCGGCTGCTGCCGTCCGGCAACGGCCCCTGCTGCCCCGGCCTGACCTCGCCCTTCCCCCGTCGGTGCCGTGCCCGTCGGTGCCCCTCTGGGTGCGCGGCGCCCGCTCCTGGGCTGCACAGCGCCCGGCCTTGTGCCATTGACGAGGGGGCCCCATGCCCCTGTTAAAAAAATGAAAATAAGAAAATTAATTAAATAAATAATAATTATTTAGTTAAATAGATAATTAACTTAATTAACCCGCTACTTAACCTAATTGACTAGTTTAGCTAACCTAGCAGCCTATGACATGTGGGGCCTACTGAACCTGTTGACCAGTCAATGTTGACTGGTCAACTGCTGACTGTGCATGTTGACTAGACCCATGGACCCCACTTGTCATCCACTAGGGCTAGATCCTAGTGGGTACAATAGGTATATTCTGGTTTATTCAGGGTTAATTTTAAATTTCAGAATATTGTTTAAACTTCGGAAAATCATATAAATTAATCCGTAACTCAGATGAAAATACTTTGTACATGAAAGTTGCTCAGAATGATGAGACGAATCCGGATACGCTCTCCGTTCATCTGTCACATGCCTCTAGCATAGCAAACATGCAACCGTCCCCTCTCTTTCATCTGTCCGGAAAATTCCAAACTTCGGGAAAACATTCCCGGATGTTTTCTCGCCTTCACCGGTATCGCGTGACACCGCATTAGAACACCCTAGCGCTGCTTATTGTCTTTTCATGCGTTTTTTGCTTGTATTTATTCTTTCTTCCCCCTCTTCTCTCCGGTAGACCCCGAGACCGCTGCTGAGCCCCTTGTGATCGACTACGTCGATGACGACCCTTCTGCCCTTTCAGCGAAGCTTCCAGGCAAGCCCCCCTTTGATCATCCCGATATCGCCCATTCCATTCTCTCATGCTTGCATTAGATTTTGCTACTGTTATTGATTTCTCCTATTCTTATGCATAGCCTATTTTTGTAACCTGCTTAATTACCTACCTGCTTATCCTAAACTGCTTAGTATAGGTTGGTTAGTGATCCAGCAATGACCCCCACCTTGTCCTTGTTGCTCGACTCTGCAGAGTTACCATCGAGTGCCGTGGGTGGAACCTCTTACATCACTCCTGATGAGATCTCTGTAGTGTAGGTATTCGATCGTGGTCAATGAGGGTGATTTCCTCTTTCACCATTCCCGATACGGCTCTGTCGTGCAACACCTCAAGTGTGAACCTCGAGGGTGGATCCTCTTACATTCACCTTGATGATCACATCGAGTGGAATCCTCCGGGGGTGATTCCTCGGGTTTTCCCCTTGATGTTTGGACACACAGTTACCTTGACTTTACTTGAGACATTGGTGAAAGTCGGGCGGGCCCGGAGAGCACCCGCAAGATGACTACGAGGCACGGCCGGGCTGGCAGGCCGCCCTCGAGTGGGCTGGGCTAGGCCTTGCCGTATTTCCTCGAGACGGGGCGACGGGTCACATTATCGTGAGTCTCTGCTCGTCTCTGCAAGTTAATAATACACTATGGTTTGGGTATTTGTTCTGAGTTGGCCTTTGGCCTTTACGCACTAACCACCACGCGAGAATTGTTATGGGCCTCGACGTCTCAGTATCAGCCGAAGCTTTGTTAGACGTCCAGTTCAGCATTGCGGCATGGCTGGGCCGGCACCCAAGAGGTGGTGCCTAGGTCTGCCCTACATGTAACGACCCGGAGTGCTATGGGCGATGGGCCCAGACCCCGGAGTGCTTAGGATGTAGACCGGCGGGGACCTCTCTGCTGAGCCTAGGTAGGGCTACGACGTGTTGATCTTCCGAGGCCGGGCATTGACCCCAGAAAGGTGTGTCCGGCCAGAGTGATCGAGCGTGTTGGAAAACGTGGTGCACCCCTGCAGGGAAGACATATATTCGAATACCGTGTCCACGGTAATGGACGTTCAGACTTATGTCCTGATCTTTTACAACTAGAAATGGATACTTGAGATATGTGGCTCCGGGATTGCTTTCTCGCAGGGAGTCGAGGAAGGATCTTTGGGCATTAATACTACAACATGCTTGTTAATTATAAACTGCTATTCTTTACTCTTCTACGTGCAGCAAGATGCGTGGAGTTGCTTGAAGATGCTAGTCTTCGATAGGCTAGGCCTTCCCCTCTATTCTGGCATTCTGCAGTTCAGTCCACAGATACAACTCTTCCATTTTATACCAATGCATACTTAGTTTATATCTGATGCTTGCGAGTACTTTGGATGAGTACTCACGGTTGCTTTGCTCCCCCTTTCCCCCTTCTTTCTTCTTTCTGGTTGTTGCAACCAGATGTCGGAGCCCAGGAGCCAGATGCCACCGCCGGCAGATACTACTACATGGAGGCCGCTGAAGATCAGGAGTAGTTAGGAGGTCCCAGGCAGGAGGCCTTGCCTCTTCGATCGTTGATATTTGTGCTAGCCTTCTTAAGGCATCCTTGTTTAACTTATATCTGTACTCAGATATTGTTGCTTCCGCTGACTCTTGTGTATCGAGCTTGTATTCGAGCCCTTGAGGCCCCTGGCTTGTAATATGAAGCTTGTATTATTTCAATTTGTGTCTAGAGTTGTGTTGTGATATCTTCCCGTCAGTCCCTGATCTTGATCGTACACATTTGCGTGTATGATTAGTGTACGGTCGAATCGGGGGCGTCACACATAGTGCCCACTAGACACCAGGGCACGCCCCAGGAGCCAGGCGCGTGGTGGTGGGTTTTGCTCACCTCGTACTTCGGTTGGGGATCTACTTCGGGCGCAAGGAAGCTTATATCCGAAAAAATCGTGTTCAAGTCTCAGCGCAATCGGAGATACGGATCTCCGGGAATATAAGAAACGGCTTTCGGCCAGATCTGGGGACGGCGACACAGAAGAGAACAGAGAGGGAGATCCAATCTCGGAGGGGCTCCCGCCCCTCTGCCGCCATGGAGGCCAGGAACCAGAGGGGAACTCTCCTCCCATCTAGGGGGAGGCCAAGGAAGAAGAAGAAGGAAGGGGCTCTCTCCCCCTCTCTCCCGGTGGCGCCGGAGTGCCGCCGGGGCAAGGATCATGACGGCGATCTACATCAACTATCTTGCTACCGTCAACACCAACTCTCTCCCCCTCTATGCAGCGGTGTAACTGACACGTCTCCATCGTATCTACTTTTACAAACACTTTTGCCCTAGTTTTGGACTCTAACTTGCATGATTTGAATGGAACTAACCCGGACTGACGCTGTTTTCAGCAGACTTTCCATGGTGTTATTTATGTGCAGAAACAAAAGTTCTCGGAATGACCTGAAACTCCATGGAACATCTATTTGGAAAATAAGAAAAATACTGGCAGAAAAAGCCATGTCAGGGGGCCCACACGCTGTCCACGAGGGTGGAGGGCGCGCCTGGCCCCCTAGGGCGCGCCCCCCTACCTCGTGGGCCCCCTGACGCTCCACCGACCTCAACTCCAACTCCATATACTCACTTTCGGGGAGAAAAACATCAGAGAGAGGGATTCATCACGTTTTACGATATGGAGCCGCCGCCAAGCCCTAAAACCTCTTGGGAGGGCTGATCTGGAGTCCATTCGGGGCTCCGGAGAGGGGAATCCGTCGCCATCGTCATCATCAACCAACCTCCATCACCAATTTCATGATGCTCGCCGCCGTGCGTGAGTAATTCCATCGTAGGCTTGCTGGACGGTGATGGGTTGGATGAGATCTATCATGTAATCGAGTTAGTTTTGTTAGGGTTTGATCCCTAGTATCCACTATGTTATGACATTGATGTTGCTATGACTTTGCTATGCTTAATGTTTGTCACTAGGGCCCGAGCGCCATGATTTCAGATCTGAACCTATTATGTTTTCATGAATATATGTGAGTTCTTGATCCTATCTTGCAAGTCTATAGTTACCTACTATGTGTTATGATCCGGCAACCCCGAAGTGACAATAATCGGGACCACTCCCGGTGATGACCATAGTTTGAGGAGTTCATGTATTCACTATGTGTTAATGCTTTGTTCCGGTACTCTATTAAAAGGAGGCCTTAATATCCCTTAGTTTCCATTAGGACCCCGCTGCCACGGGAGGGTAGGACAAAAGATGTCATGCAAGTTCTTTTCCATAAGCACGTATGACTATATTCGGAATACATGCCTACATTACATTGATGAATTGGAGCTAGTTCTGTGTCACCCTATGTTATGACTGTTACATGATGAACCGCATCCGGCATAATTCTCCATCACCGATCCAATGCCTACGAGCTTTTCATATATTGTTCTTCGCTTATTTACTTTTCCGTTGCTACTGTTACAATCACTACAAAACACCAAAAATATTACTTTTGCTACTGTTACCTTTGTTACCGTTACCACTACTATCATACTACTTTGCTACTAAATACTTTGCTGCAGATATTAAGTTTCCAGGTGTGGTTGAATTGACAACTGAACTGCTAATACTTGAGAATATTCTTTGGCTCCCCTTGTGTCAAATCAATAAATTTGGGTTGAATACTCTACCCTCGAAAACTGTTGCGATCCCCTATACTTGTGGGTTATCAAGACTATTTTCTGGCGCCGTTGCCGGGGAGCATAGCTCTATTCTTTGAGTCACTTGGGATTTATATCTGCTGGTCACTATGAAGAACTTGAAAGACACTAAGACAACAATTTATCCCTCAACTACGAGGGGAGGTAAGGAATTGCCATCTAGCTCTGCACTTGATTCACCTTCTGTTTTGAGTAAGCTTGCGACACCTAAACCTGCTTCTGCTATTCGTTCTAATATGTCGCATGTTATTGATGATGCCACTTTTGCTATGCATGATAGTTATGATGAAACTACTTCTATGCTGGATACTACTGTGCCACTTGGTGAATTTCTTGATGAACAACGTGCTAGGGCTATAGAGAATGAAATTATTGATAATATTGATGAAAGTGATGATGAAGATTCTTCCCCTAATAAATATGAATTGCCTGTTGTGCCTGAGGGCTATGTTATGGATGAAGCAGTTGCTAACGGAATTTTTGCTTGCAAAGATAGACATGATGTTAAGAAATTATTGGCTAAATGGAAGCAGCAATCTCTTAATGCTAGAATGAAACCTGACCCTACTTTTGCTACTTCACCTATCTGTGTTACTGATAAGGATTATGAATTCTCTGTTGATCCTGATATAATTACTTTGGTTGAATCTGATCCTTTTCATGGCTATGAATCTGAAACTGTTGTGGCACATCTTACTAAATTAAATGATATAGCCACCCTATTCACTAATGATGAGAGAACCGGCTACCTTTATATCCTTAAAATATTTCCGTTCTCATTAAAGGGTGATGCTAAGATATGGTTCAATTCTCTTGATCTTGGTTGTGTGCGTAGTCCCCAGGATATGATTTATTACTTCTCTGCTAAATATTTCCCTGCTCATAAGAAACAAGCTGCTTTGAGGGAAATATATAATTTTGTGCAAATTGAAGAAGAGAGTCTCCCACAAGCTTGGGGGAGGCTTCTCCGATTACTTAATGCTTTGCCTGATCATCCTCTTAAGAAAAATGAAATACTTGATATCTTTTATAATGGACTAACCGATGCTTCCAGAGATTACCTGGATAGTTGTGCTGGTTCTGTTTTCAGGGAAAGAATGCCGGATGAAGCTGAAATTCTATTGAATAATATGTTGACAAATGAAAATAATTAGACACTTCCTGAGCTAGCTCCTGAGCCAATTCCAGAGCCTATTCCTAAACCAACTCCGAAGAAGAGGGGTGTTCTATTTCTCAGTCCTGAAGATATGCAAGAGGCAAAGAAATCTATGAAAGAAAAAGGTATTAAAGTTGAAGATGTTAAGATTTTACCTCCTATTGAAGAAATACATGGTCTTAATTTACCGCCTGTTGAAGAAACATATGATCTTAATCCATCACCTATCAAAGAAACTCATGGTCTTGATAACCCGGCACAGGTAGTAAAGGTATATTCTCTCTATAGATTTGATGAAGGTGATATTCCTCACTATAAGTCTGCTAGGCAATGCTTAGAAGAGTTTGATAATTTTGTTGTCAAACAAGAAAACTTCAATGCTTATTTTGGTAGACAATTGAAATACAATTCCGATACGCTTGAACACTTGGGTGATTATATGTCTAGAGTTAAAGGTGAACTTAAACTCATTACTAAACATGCTTCTATGGTTACCACTCAAGTAGAACAAGTACTCAAAGCTCAAAATGATTTGCTCAATGAATTGAATAGTAAGAATAATGATTATGCTGTTAGAGTGGCTACTAGAACTGGTAAAATGACTCAGGAACCTTTATATCCTGAAGGCCACCCTAGGAGAATTGAACAAGATTCTCAGAGAAATAATATTGATGCACCTAGTCCTTCTAAAAAGAAGAAAAAGAAAAATGATAGGACTTTGCATGCTTCTAGTGAACCTATTGCTAAACCACCTGAGAATCCAAATGATATTTCTATCTCTGATGCTGAAACACAATTTGTTAATGAACATGAGCCTAGTGATAATGTTAATGATGATGTTTATGATGATGCTCAACCTAGTAATGATAATGATGTAGAAATTGAACCTGCTGTTGATCTTGATAACCCACAATCAAAGAATCAACGTTATGATAAGAGAGACTTTGTTGCTAGGAAACATGGTAAAGAAAGAGAACCATGGGTTCAGAAACCCATGCCTTTTCCTCCCAAACCATCCAAGAAAAAGGATGATGAGGATTTTGAGCGCTTTGCTGAAATGATTAGACCTATCTTTTTGCGTATGCGATTAACTGATATGCTCAAAATGAATCCTTATGCTAAGTACATGAAAGATATTGTTACAAATAAAAGAAAGATACCGGAAGCTGAAATTTTCACCATGCTTGCTAATTATACTTTTAAGGGTGGAATACCTAAGAAACTAGGAGATCCAGGAGTACCAACTATACCATGCTCCATTAAAAGAAACTATGTTAAAACTGCTTTATGTGATCTTGGAGCCGGTGTTAGTGTTATGCCTCTCTCTTTATATCGTAGACTTGATTTGAATAAGTTGACACCTACTGAAATATCTTTGCAAATGGCTGATAAATCAACTGCTATACCTGTCGGTATTTGTGAGGATGTGCCTGTTGTGGTTGCAAACGTTACTATTTTAACGGACTTTGTTATTCTTGATATTCCCGAGGACGATAGTATGTCTATTATTCTTGGAAGACCTTTTTGAATACTGCAGGGGCTGTTATTGATTGCAACAAAGGCAATGTCACTTTTCATGTTAATGGTAATGAGCATACGGTACACTTTCCGAGGAAACAACCTCAAGTCCACAGTATCAATTCTATTGGAAAAATTCCATCGATTATTTTTAGAGGTTTTGAATTTCCTCTTCCTACTGTCAAGAAGAAATATGATATTCTTATTATTGGGGATGTGCATATCCCCGTTGAGGTAACATACTGGCATTCGAAATTTCTCCGGTTCCATGTTATTCGGAATGAGTTTGTTAACAAGACTTGATCAACCTTGTTAGTGGATTCCTTTTGATGAGCATGAGATGGATGAAACTAGAAGGCACAACCTTCTGCACCCTCTCTCTACTTTCTGTTATTTAGTTGAAATAAAGTAAAAATAGTATTTTCCTGTCTGTTTTCTGATTAATCCATGCAATATAAATATACCCCAAAAATAAAAGTTCTCCAAATGCCCTGAAAATGAAATATGATTTTTTTCTGGAATATTTGAGAATATCTGGCACTGAGAACACAGCAGGAGGGGCAAGCACCTGGCCACGAGGGTGGAGGCTCGCCCACCCCTACAGGGCGCGCCCCTGGCTCGTGGGCCCATGGTGGCTCCCCTCCACTTATTCCTGCACCCACACACTTCTTCTTCCTCCCAAAAAAATCACCATCCAGCTCAAGCACAAGTTCTAGCTCATTTTGCTGCGATTTTCGATCTCCTTGCTCAAAGCACCTCTCACAAAACTGCTTGGGGAGATTGTTCCTTGGTATGTGACTCCTCCATTGGTCCAATTAGTTTTTGTTCTAGTGCTTTATTCATTGCAAATTTGTGCTGCATGGGTGACCATGTTCTTGAGCTTGCATGTCAAATTTATATGTTCCAAGTAGTTCTAATGCTTGATAAGGGCTCTAGGCACTTGTAGGAGTAGTTGCTATCAATTTTGTTGAGCTTGGTTCACTTTTATTTTGAAGTTACTAAAAATTTCAGAAATTTTTCAGAGGAAGAAACATGCTTAGGAAAATGTTCCAAGGTAGTTCTTCAAGGAAGCAAGGACCCAGGCTTGCAATGCGTGATGCTGACGATGAGCCACCAAGGGACGCTCCAGTGCGGCCTTGTGAATGGCCTTCAGAAAACTTTATGGATCGAGCGGGAATCAAGGAAGAATTTAGCGCATATTTGCATAATGCTGATCTTGTGAGCTTCGAGGCAGAGAAGTGCCGCCAATACCACTATCTCACTAGTTCATTTGTGAGGAGGTTTGAATTTTCATCTTCACGTAATTCTCCAACTGTCCTGTTTGATCTCTATGAAAAATCTTATACTATGGACTTAGAGGATTTTACCACTGCTTGCAAACTTCCACAATGGGGTAGTGCTAGTGAACCTCGCAAATCTGAATTTAGAAATTTTCTCGCTAGTATAACTGTGGGGGAATCTAGAGATATAGCACAAGCTACCATAGGGAGCATTCATTTTCCTGCTATACATTATTTTGCTCTCTTCATAGGTAGGTGCATAAATGGTAAAGATGAAGCATGTCACATGTGTGTCCCTGATCTCAGTATTCTTAGGAGTGCTGTCTTAGGAGACAAATCTTATAATTTGGGAGCCATTGTTGCACGTAGGTTGCATCATAATAGATTTAATGGAGATTTCTTTGGAGGAATTTATGCAACCCGCTTAGCTGATTTTCTTGGTGTGGACATTCGTGAGGAATATATCTAGTTTCCTCCTACTTATTTAGACTATAATGCTATGGTCCATCACCAGTTTATCGAGAGGAATGAATCACCTCTCCGGTATCGCTTAATCTTTGATAGACGTCGTGCTGTCCGTATTACTCTCCCTGCTCCTGCCTTCTTTGATTATCAGGCAAAAGGAACATATGTTATTACCAGAGAGGAGGCAGATGAGTACGAGAGGAGGGCGGAGGCAGCTCGCCGCCACGCTGCAGCTCAGGAGGCAATAACTGCCGCAGCTCAGTACGACCCCGGCTACAACTACGGATATCCGCCAGGCCATCCGTGGCAATAAACCAACTTAGGCCAAAAGCCTAAGCTTGGGGGAGTACGTATTTCCCACCGAGATTACATTTATGTTCACACACTCATTGCTAGATGTCGGGGCTCATACTATTTCACTATAATATCCATGCTAGTTTATTTTCTTTTTCTCGCTTTCTTCTTGTGTGTTTAATAAACCTTAAGAAGAACCAAAAAATCAGTGTAGCTTTTAGTTAGTTTACTTTTCTTGCTGTAGTAGTAATAATTAAAAAGAAAACCCAAAAATATTTCCTGTTCTTCTTTTGCTTGTTAGGAGCTTTCCCGTGTAAATAGTTTTATTTCTTTTCTTTTCTTTGAGGGTCGATAGGAGAAGACCATAATTAAATTGTTGAAGTGGCTCTTATGTGCATTATTGTTGATTTAACCAAGAGCCCATATTTCCTTGTCTTCTCCTGTTTAATGAATGCTCGCAGATTCCAGCTTAGTCCAATGCACGTGCACTCTTATTATTTTCACATCGTTCGGTCGTGCAAGTGAAAGGCAATTATGACGGTATATGATGGACTGACTGAGATGAGAGAAGCTGGTATGAACTCGGCCTCTCTTGTTTTTGTAAATATGATGAGTTCATCGTTCCTGATTCAGCCTATTATGAATAAACATGTTTGCAATGACAATTAGAGATCATAGTTGCTTATGCCATGCTTGATTAGCTATGAGTTATAATGGTTTACCTTGCGTGCCAACATGCTATTAAAATGGTTGTGATGTGGTATCCTCCTTTGAATGATTTAAGTGACTCGACTTGGCACATGTTCACACACGTAGTTGAAACAAATCAACATAGCCTTCACGATATTTATGTTCATGGTGGATTATATCCTACTCATGCTCGTACTCAATGTTTATTAATTTTAATGCATGTTCATGACTGTTGTCGCTCTCTAGTTTGTCGCTTCCCAGTCTTCTGCTAGCCTTCACTTGTACTAAGCGAGAATACTGCTTGTGCATCCAATCCCTTAAACCCCAAAGTTATTCCATATGAGTCCCCTATACCTTCCTATATGCGGTATCTACCTGCCGTTCAGAGTAAATTTGTATCTGCCAAACTCTAAACCTTCAAATAAACATTCTGTTTTGTATGCTCGAATTGCTCATGTATCAACTAGGGCTGTCCGTATCTTCCATGCTAGGCGGGTTATTCTCAAGAGGAGTGGACTCCGCTCCTCATTCACGAGAAAATGGCTGGTCACCGGGATGCCCAGTTCCATGCTTTATGCAAACTAAATCAAAATAATTGCAAGAAAAACTCCCCCTGGGACTGTTGCTAGTTGGAGGCACTCGTTGTTTCGAGCAAGCCATGGATTGGTGCTTGTTGGTGGAGGGGGAGTATAAACTTTACCATTCTGTTTGGGAACCGCCTATAATGTGTGTAGCATGGAAGATATCGCCATCTCTTGGTTGTTATGTTGACAATGAAAGTATGCCACTCAAAATATTATTTATCTCCATTTCAAAACCGAGCTCTGGCACCTCTACAAATCCCTGCTTCCCTCTGCGAAGGGCCTATCTATTTACTTTCATGTTGAGTCATCACCCTCTTATTAAAAAGCACTAGCTGGAGAGCGCTGCTGTCATTTGCATCCATTACTATTAATTTATATTGGGTATGACTATGACTGGATCTCTTTTACCATGAATTACAATGTCTAGTCAGTCCTTGATCTTTAAAGGTGCTCTACATTTATGTTTTGCGGCCTCAGAAAGGGCTAGCGAGATACCATCCTGTTATATCATATTATGATTGTTTTGAGAAAGTGTTGTCATCCGAGATTTATTATTATCGCTCGCTAGTTGATTTTGCCATTGATATGAGTAAACATGAGACCTAAGAGTTATTGCAAATATGGTTAGTCATAATATTTGCTGAAAACTTGAATGCTGGCTTTACATATTTACAACAACAAGAGCAAACAGAGTTTGTAAAAGTTTTTCTTTATCACTTTCAGTTTATCAACTGAATTGCTTGAGGACAAGCAAAGGTTTAAGCTTGGGGGAGTTGATACGTCTCTGTCGTATCTGCTTTTCCAAACACTTTTGCCCTTGTTTTGGACTCTAACTTGCATGATTTGAATGGAACTAACCCGGACTGACGCTGTTTTCAGCAGACTTTCCATGGTGTTATTTATGTGCAGAAACAAAAGTTCTCGGAATGACCTGAAACTTCACGGAACATCTATTTGGAAAATAAGAAAAATACTAGTAGAAAAAGCCACGTCAGGGGGCCCACACCCTGTCCACGAGGGTGGAGGGCGCACCTGCCCCCTAGGGTGCGCCCCCTACCTCGTGGGCCCCCTGACGCTCCACCGACCTCAACTCCAACTCCATATATTCACTTTCGGGGAGAAAAAATCAGAGTGAAGGATTCATCGCGTTTTACGATATGGAGCCGCCGCCAAGCCCTAAAACCTCTCGGGAGGGCTGATCTGGAGTCCGTTCGGGGCT
Source organism: Triticum aestivum (assembly GCF_018294505.1). Classification (NCBI taxonomy): domain Eukaryota; kingdom Viridiplantae; phylum Streptophyta; class Magnoliopsida; order Poales; family Poaceae; genus Triticum; species Triticum aestivum. The sequence continues at coordinate 337,667,097 of NC_057805.1, forward strand.
CCGGAGAGGGGAATCCGTCGCCATCGTCATCATCAACCAACCTCCATCACCAATTTCATGATGCTCACCGCCGTGTGTGAGTAATTCCATCGTAGGCTTGCTGGACGGTGATGGGTTGGATGAGATCTATCATGTAATCGAGTTAGTTTTGTTAGGGTTTGATCCCTAGTATCCACTATGTTCTGAGATTGATGTTGCTATGACTTTGCTATGCTTAATGCTTGTCACTAGGGCCCAAGGGCCATGATTTCAGATCTGAACCTATTATGTTTTCATGAATATATGTGAATTCTTGATCCTATCTTGCAAGTCTATAGTCACCTACTATGTGTTATGATCCGGCAACCCCGAAGTGACAATAATCGGGACCACTCCCGGTGATGACCATAGTTTGAGGAGTTCATGTATTCACTATGTGCTAATGCTTTGTTCCGGCACTCTATTAAAAGGAGGCCTTAATATCCCTTAGTTTCCATTAGGACCCCGCTGCCACGGGAGGGTAGGACAAAAGATGTCATGCAAGTTCTTTTCCATAAGCACGTATGACTATATTCGGAATACATGCCTACATTACATTGATGAATTGGAGCTAGTTCTGTGTCACCCTATGTTATGACTGTTACATGATGAACCGCATTCGGCATAATTCTCCATCACCAATCCAATTCCTGTGAGCTTTTCATATATTGTTCTTCGCTTATTTACTTTTCCGTTGCTACTGTTACAATCACTACAAAACACCAAAAATATTACTTTTGCTACTGTTACCTTTGTTACCGTTACCACTACTATCATACTACTTTGCTACTAAATACTTTGCTGCAGATATTAAGTTTCCAGGTGTGGTTGAATTGACAACTCAACTGCTAATACTTGAAAATATTCTTTGGCTCCCCTTGTGTCGAATCAATAAATTTGGGTTGAATACTCTACCCTCGAAAACTGTTGCGATCCCCTATACTTGTGGGTTATCAGTAACCTCCCTTCTCCCTGCTGTAATCTCTACTTAAACATGGTGCTCAACTCCATATATTATTTCCCAATGATCTATTGTTATCCTATGATGTTTGACTAGATCCATTTTGTCCTGTGGGTTAATCGTGATCTTGGTTGGTATGATTGTATATTTTATTATGGTGTTGTCCTACGGTGCCCTCCGTCTCGCGCAAACATGAGGGATCCCCGCGGTAGGGTGTTGCAATATGTTCATGGTTCGCTTATAGTGGGTTGCGAGAGTGACGGAAGCTTAAACCCGAGTAAGTGGGGTATGGCATATGGGAGTAAAGAGGACTTGATACGTAATGCTATGGTCGGGTTTCACGACCTTAATGATCTTTAGTAGTTGCGGATGCTTGCTAGGGGTCCAATCATAAGTGCATATGATACAAGTAGAGAAAGTATGTTAGCTCATGCCTCTCCCTCATATAAAATTGCAAGAATGATTACCAGTACTTGTTATCGATTGCCTAGGGACAAATGACTTTCTTGTTGACAAAAGCTATCTACTTTTATCACCTTGCAATTTATTCGTAGTTTTATTCGCGCAAAGTACTCATAGTTTTATTCTTGCAAAATAGTTTCATACTTGTTCTAGGTAAAGCAAACACTAAGTGTGCGTAGAGTTGTATCGGTAGTCGATAGAACTTGAGGGAATATTTGTTCTGCCTTTAGCTTCTCGTTGGGTTCGACACTCTTATTTATCGAAGAAGGCTACAAACGATCCCCTATACTTGTGGGTTATCAAGACCTTTTTCTGGCATCGTTACCGGGGAGCAATAGCGTGGGGTGAATATTCTCGTGTGTGCTTGTTTGCTTTATCACTAAGTAGTTTTTATTTTCTATTCTAAGTTGTTCTCTATCTTTAGTTATGGGTAGGAAACGCAAAATACCAAAAAAATTAGTCGTACATGCTAAAGCAATGGTTGAAGAACCACCCAAAATCTATCATACTACTGGAGCTTTCTATTTGGATCATCTTCGATCCATGTGTGCTCGTGCTGAAAACCCAACTAGCTTAGTCGAGGGAAAATCATTAAATGAGCATGCTTATTTTGTGCGACACCGCATATCTCAAAAAGGGAAACTTTTGTGGCATCATATTAATAGTTTGTATTGCTATGCTTTGAATTTATGCGAAATATATGATTTTACTTGTTGTTCTGAAGACCCTAAAAAACACCTTCCCTTCCAATGTGAGTTTAAGGATAATGGAATCTTATCTTCTTATGCCAAGGGTGTTTATAATTACTTTGATATTGAACAAATTGAAGAATTTGCTGTTTTTAAGGGTGCTTATGAAATTGCTTCTTTGATTGAAATGATGCTACTCTTTACCAATCTGAAAATTTTGCCATACTTAAATATTGCTTTGAATATTTTGCTTCTAATGCTTATATTAAACCATATATTGAGGACTTCTCCGCTGTCCAAGAAGAGATTAATATTTTGCAGGAGTCTATGGAAGAAGAAATTGATGAAACTGTGAGCTCATTGGATGAAAAAGATGAGGAGGAGAGCGAAGAACAAAAGGAGGAAGAGTGGATTATCTACCCGTGCCCACCTTCCAATGAGAGTAACTCTTCAACTCATACATTATTTAATTTCCCTTCATGCTTACCGAAGGATGAATTCTATGATAATTGCTATGATCTTGTTGATTCGTTTGAAATATCCCTTTTTGATGATGCTTGCTATGCTTGTGGCCAAGATGCCAATTTGAATTATGCTTATAGAGATGAACTTGCTATAGTCCCTGATGTTAAAAATGAAATTGTTGCTATTGCACCCACACATGATAGTCCCATTTTTTTCTTGAATTCTCCAAACTACACTATATCAGAGAAGTTTGCTCTTGTTAAGGATTATGTTGATGGGTTGCATTTTGCTACTACACATGATGATTTTGATGAATATAATATGCATGTGCATGCTGCTCCTACTTGCAATTATTATGAGAGAGGAACTATATCTTCACCTCTCTATGTTTCCAACATGATAGAATTGCAAGAAACTTCTTATGCTATGTATTGGCCTTTACTTGATGTGCATGAATTGTTCTTGTATGAGATGCCGATGCATAGGAAGAGAGTTAGACTTCGTCATTGCATGATATATGTTGCTTTGTGCTCATTACTAAATGCCAAATCATTGTTAATTAAAATTGGCTTTGATAAACCTTGGGATCCGGGTGGATTCATTACTTGAGCACTTTATGCCTAGCTTAATGGCTTTAAAGAAAGCGCTGCTAGGGAGACAACCCTGAAGTTTTAGAGAGTCATTTATTTCTGTTGAGTGCTTTCATATAGTTTAAAAAACAAAAAATATAGAGGGGAACTTAAAAACTTTTTCACGAAAGAGAAGCGATTGGAAGTTATGCATTGGAGAAGTGAGGGTCGACCTTGAACACTTGTGTTCATGCTCATGGAAACAATGTAGCATTTTTTCATGAAGATTATCACAAAAATAATTATCCCCTTGTACAATTCCATTGTATTATAAAAATAATGTGCCAAGATTTGCCTTTAGGATGAGTAGATTGCTTATTGGTATGTGCGGTGCAAAAATAGAAACATTGGCTGTAGTGCGTGATTTTACATTTTTTACTGGAACGTCGAAAGTTTATGAAACTTTTTGCAAAGTCTTTCTATTTTTTTTTAATTTTGTCGTAATTTTTTCAGAATTTTTGGAGTAGCAGAATTATGGTGAATGTTCAGATTACTACAGACTGTCCTGTTTAAGACAGATTCTGTTTTTGATGCATTGTTTTGCTTGTTTTGATGAAACTATCAATTCTATCGGTGGTATAAGCCATGGAAAAGTTATATTACAGTACCTGATACGTCTCCAACGTATATACTTTTCCAAACACTTTTGCCCTTGTTTTGGACTCTAACTTGCATGATTTGAATGGAACTAACCCGGACTGACGCTGTTTTCAGCAGAATTGCCATGGTGTTATTTTTGTGCAGAAATAAAAGTTCTCGGAATGACCTGAAAATCCATGGAGACACATTTTGGAAATAATAAAAAATACTAGCGAAAGAATCAACATTAGGGGGCCCACACCCTGTCCACGAGGGTGCAGGACGCGCCCACCCCCCTGGGCGCACCCCCTGCCTCGTGGGCCCCCTGAGACTCCACCGACCTCAACTCCAACTCCATATATTCACGTTCGGGGAGAAAAAAATAGAGAGAACGATTCATCGCGTTTTATGATACGAAGCCGCCGCCAAGCCCTAATCTCTCTCGGGAGGGCTGATCTGGAGTCCGTTTGGGGCTCCGGAGAGGGGAATCCGTCCTCATCGTCATCATCAACCTTCCTCCATCACCAATTTCATGATGCTCACTGCCGTGCGTGAGTAATCCCATCGTAGGCTTGCTGGACGGTGATGGGTTGGATGAGTTTTACCATGTAATCGAGTTAGTTTTGCTAGGGTTTGATCCCTAGTATCTGTTAGGTGCTAAGATTGATGTTGCTATGACTTTGCTATGCTTAATGCTTGTCACTAGGACCCAAGTGCCATGAATTCAGATTTGAACCTATTATGTTTTCATGAATATATGTGAGTTCTTGATCCTATCTTGCAAGTCAATAGTCACCTACTATGTGTTATGACCCGGCAACCCCGAAGTGACAATAATCGGGACCACTCCCGGTGATGACCGTAGTTTGAGGAGTTCATGTATTCACTATGTGTTAATGCTTTGGTCCAGTACTCTATTAAAAGGAGGCATTAATATCCCTTAGTTTCCAATAGGACCCCCTGCCACGGGAGGGTAGGACAAAAGATGTCATGCAAGTTCTTTCCATAAGCACGTATGACTATATTCGGAATACATGCCTACATTACATTGATGAACTGGAGCTAGTTCCGTGTCACCCTATGTTATAACTGTTGCATGAGGAATCGCATCCGACATAATTATCCATCATTGATCCATTTCCTACGAGCTTTTCACATATTGATCTTTGCTTAGTTACTTTTCCGCTGCCACTGTTACGATTACTACAAAACTGCTAGTGTTACTTTTGCCACTGTTACCGTTACTTCCATACTACTTAGCTACTAAATACTTTGCTGCAGATATTAAGTCTTTTAGGTGTGGTTGAATTGACAACTCAACTGCTAATACTTGAGAATATTCTTTGGCTCCCCTTGTGTCGAATCAATAAATTTGGGTTGAATACTCCACCCTCGAAAACTGTTGCGATCCCCTATACTTGTGGGTTATCAAGACTATTTTCTGGCGCCGTTGTCGGGGAGCATAGCTCTATTCTTTGAGTCACTTGGGATTTATATCTGTTGATCACTATGAGGAACTTGAAAGACGAAAAAACCAAGATTTATCCCTGAACTACAAGGGAAGGTAAGGAACTACCATCTAGCTCTGCACTTGATTCTCCTTCTGTTTTGATTAAACTTGCGACACCTAAACCTACTCCTGCTATTGATTCTGATATGTTGCATGTTATTGATGATGCCACTTCTGCTATGCATGATGCGTATGATGAAACTACTTCTGTGCCATTAGGTGAATTTCTTGATGAACAACTTGCTAGGGTTAGAGAGAATGAAATTATTGAAACTGATAATATTGATGAAAGTGATGATGAAGATTCCCCCCTAGATATGAAATGCCTGATGTGACTGAGGGTTATGTTATGGATGAAGAAACTGCTAGAGATCTTTTTGCTTGCAAAGTTAGATATGATCTTAAGAAACCATTAGCTAAGCTGAAATAAAAATCTTTGAATGCTAGAATGAAATATGACCCTGCTTTTGCTACTTCACCTATTTGTATCTCTGATAAGGATTATGATGTCTCTGTCGATCCCGAGTTGATTACTTTGGTTGAATTTGATCCTTTTTATGGCTATGAATCTGAAACTGTTGTGACACATCTTACTAAATTAAATGATGTAGCCACCCCATTCACTCATGAGGAAAAAATTCGTTACTACAATATCCTTAAGCTATTTCTGTTCTCGTTAAAGGGTGATGCTAAAAAATTGTTTAATTCTCTTACTCCTAGTTGTGTGTGTAGTCCCCAGGATATGATTTATTACTTCTCTGCTAAATATTTCCCCACTCATAAGAAACAATATGCTTTAAGGGAAATATTTAATTTTGTGCAAATTGAAGAAGAGAGTCTCCCACAAGCTTGGAGGAGGCTTCTCCAATTACTTAATGCTTTGCCTGATCATCCTCTCAAGAAAAACAAAATACTTGATGTCTTTTATAATGGACTAACCGATGCTTCCAGAGACCACCTGGATAGTTGTGTTGGTTGTGTTTTCAGGGAAAGAACTGTTGAGCAAGCTGAATTGCTATTGAATAATATATTGAGTAATGATAATGATTGGACACTTCCTGAACCAACTCCTAGGCCAACACCGAAGAAAAGGGGTATTCTATTTCTCAGTCCTGAAGATATGCAAGAGGCAAAGAAATCTATGAAAGAAAAGGGTATTAAAGCTGAAGATGTTAAGAATTTACCACCTATTGAAGAAATACATGATCTTCATAACCCGACACAGGTAGTAAAGGGTGATATTCCTCGTAATAAGTCTGCTAGCCAATGCTTAGATGAGTTTGATAATTTTATTGTTAAACAAGAAAACTTCAATGCTTATGTTGGTAGACAATTGAAACGTGATGCTTATATGATTGAACACTTGAGTGATTATATGTGTAGTGTTAAAGGTGAATTTAAACTTATTAGTAAACATGCTTCTATGGTTACCACTCAGGTAGAACAAGTGCTTAAAGCACAAGATGATTTGCTCAACGAATTAAATAATGATAATACTGTTAGAGTTATGATTAGAGGGGGTAAAATGACTCAGTAACCTTTGTATCCTGAGGGCCACCCTAAGAGAGTTGAGCAAGATTCTCAGAGAACTAATGTTGATGCACCTAGTCCTTCTAAGAGGAAGAAAAAGAAGAATGATAGGACTTTGCATGCTTCTAGTGAACCTGTTGTTGACCCACCTGAGAATCCCAATGATATTTCTATTTCTGATGCTAAAACACAATCTGGTAATGAACATGAACCTAGTGATAATGTTAATGAAGATGTTCATATTGATGCTCAACCTAGCAATAACATTGATGTAGAGATTGAACCTGTTGTTGATCTTGATAACCCACAGTCAAAGAATCAACGTTATGATAAGAGAGACTTTGTTGCTAAGAAGCACGGTAAAGAAAGAGAACCATGGGCGCAGAAACCCATGCCTTATCCTCCTAAACCATCCAAGAAAAAGGATGATGAGGATTTTGAGCGCTTTGCTGAAATGATTAGACCTATCTTTTTGCATATGCGTTTGACCGATATGCTTAAAATGAAATCCTTGTGCTAACTATCTGGAAGATATTGTTACAAATAAAAGAAAGATACCAGAAGCTGAAATTTCCACCATGCTTGCCAATTATACTTTTAAAGGTGGAATACCAAAGAAACTAGGAGATCCAGGAGTACTAACTATACCATGCTCCATTAAAAGAAACTATGTTAAAACTACTTTATGTGATCTTGGAGCTGGTGTTAGTGTTATGCCTCTCTCTTTATATCGTAGACATGATTTGCATAAGTTGACACCTACTGAAATATCTTTACAAATGGCCGATAAATCAACTGTTATACCTGTCGGTATTTGTGAGGATGTGCCTGTTGTGGTTGTAAACATTACTATTCTAACGGACTTTGTTATTCTTGATATTCCCGAGGACGATAGTATGTCTATTATTCTTGGTAGACCCTTTTTGAATACTGCAGGGGCTGTTATTGATTGCAACAAAGGCAATGTCACGTTTCATGTAATGGTAATGAGCATACGGTACATTTTCCGAGGAAACAACCTCAAGACCATAGTATCAATTCGATTGGAAAAACTTCAACGATTATTATTGGAGGTTTTGAATTTGCTCTTCCTACTGTCAAGAAGAAATATGATATTTTTATTGTTGGGGACATGCGTATCCCCATTGAGGTAACCTAGTGTTATTCGAAAATTCTTCGGTTTCATGCGATTCGGAAAGGGTTTGTTAACAAGACTTGATCAACCTTGTTAGTGGATCCCTTTTGATGAGCATGAGTTGGATGAAGTTAGAAAGCACAACTCTCTATACCCTCCTTTTACTTTCTGTTATTTAGATTAAATAAAGCAAAAATAGTATTTTCTGTCTGTTTTCTAAATTATCCTTGCAATAAAAAATACCCCAAAAATAAAAGTTCTCCAAATGTCCTGAAAATGAAATATGAATTTTTGTAGAATATTTAAGAATATCTGGCACTGAGAACACACCAGAGGGGGCCACCACTTGGCCACGAGGGTCCAGGGCACGCCCACCCCCTAGGGCGCGCCCCCTGCCTCGTGGACCCCTCCACTTATTCCTGCACCCACTCACTTCGTCTTCCTCCAGAAAAAATCACCCACCAGCTCAAACCGAGCTCTAGCTCATCTTGCTGCCATTTTTCGATCTCCTTGCTCAAAGCTCCATTCACAAAACTGCTTTGGGGGATTGTTCTTTGGTATGTGACTCCACCAATGGTCCAAATAGTTTTTGTTCTAGTGCTTTATTTATCGCAAATTTTTGCTGCTTAGGTGACCTGTTCTTGAGCTTGCATGTCAATATTTATTTGGTCCAAGTAGTTCTATTGCATGATATGGCCTCTAGGCACTTGTAGGAGTAGTTGCTGTCAATTTTGTTGATTTGGTTCACTTTTATTAGTAAAAATTTCAGAATGTTTCAGAGAAAAATATTGCAAGGAAAATCCAAGTGGGAAGGAAAAGCAAGAACCAGGTTGCAATGACGATGGATGCTTCAGCCACCAAGAAGGATCCAGGCAGCCTTGAAGAGAATAAAGAAGCCCAAATATAATCTTCTCGCACTGCGAGAGGCAGCCGTGCGAATGCCTTTGACGAGTTCTTGAGCCGCCGGAATTCATGGATGACTTTTATTACTTGGCTGAGAATGCAGCCTCACCGATTCCTCCACGACCAGCGCGAACAGTATCTCCTACTTCTAATATTTCGTGCAAAATTTTTTATTTCCATGCTAGAAATCCACCACCTTCAGATTGGAGTTTCACTTATATGATGAAATTTAGTCGGGTCCTGCCGAGATACCTTTGTGGCAGCATCGAGGACCACACCGTAGTGATGAGGATGCATTTATTGTAGAATTGGCTGTAGGGAAATGAGAAAGTCTCTGATGGAGAATTACTAGTATTAACATTTTCTGTTTCTAATACTTTGTATATTATGCTAGTAGATGCTTAATAGTCGCGGAATAATGAAATCTTAGTGCTCCTGTTAGTCATTTTGCGCATGCTTTGTTTCGTGATACAGCTTTTCAGCCAGGCGTAATTATTGCTAAAAACGATTAAGTTTGAACCGTACAAAGGGCCCCATCTTCGGGGGCATCTTTGCTTTGCGCCTTGCTGCACACTTTGAGATACCTATTAGGCATTATGAGAAAGAGGAAAAGTTGTTGCCCCTGTTTTTCTAGATTCTAAGAGTATGGTAGGACATGACTTTATTGTTAAAAATAAGAAGAAACTGCTTAAGTCTAATTTGATATTTGGTAAAACTCACTGTGAGGTTATTACCTTGCCTGCACCCTCTTTGTTTAATATACTTTCAGGCATGTACCTCATCTTGCCAGAGGCCATTTATACATACTGGAGCTTGACACAAGTTCCAGAGCCAGAGCCTGAGCCACCACTTGACCCTTATTGACAGTCTGTTTATCAGTGGGATCCGGAGGAGATCGCCAACCAGTGGCACCCAGAGGACGCTCCTCCGTACACCGGAGAGAGTAGCTTCGATCAATGGCCATAGACCAATTCGGCCAAAAGCCTAAGCTTGGGGGAGTACGTATTTCTCACCGATATTACATTCATGTTCACACACTCATTTCTAGTTGTCAGTGCTCATACTTTTTCATTGTACTATCCATGCTAGTTTATTTTCTTTTCTACGCCTTCATCTTGTGTGTTTGAAAAACCTTAAGAAAAACCAAAAAAATTAGTTGTAGCTTTAAGCTAGTTTACTTTCCATGCCTATAGTAGTAGTAATTAAAAGAAAACCCAAAAAGATTTCTCATTCTTCTTTTGTTTGTTGGGAGCTTTCTCGTGTAAATAGTTTTATTTTATTTCTTTTCTTTGGGGGTCGAGAGGAGAAGACCATGATGAAAATGTTGAGTGGCTCTCATATGCATTATTGTTGATTTAACCAAGAGCCCATATTACCTTGTCTTCTCCCTTGTATTAAATGCTTGCAGATTCCAGCATAGTCCAACACACGTGCACTATTATTATTATCCACACCGTTCGGCCGTGCAAGTGAAAGGCAATAATGACGATATATGATGGACTGATTGAGATGAGAGAAGCTGGTATGAACTCGACCTATCTTGTTTTTGTAAATATGATTAGTTCATTGTTCCCGATTCAGCCTATTATGAATGAAACATGTTTGCAATGAAAATTAGAGATTATAGTTGCTCATGACATGCTTAATTAGCTAAGAGTTTATAATGGTTTACCTTGTGTGCCAACATGTTATTAAAATGGTTGTGATGTGGTATGATAGGGTGGTATACTCCTTTGAACGATTCGAGTGGCTTGACTTGGCACATGTTCACGCATGTAGTTAAAATAAAATCAACATAGCCTCCACGATATTTATGTTCATGGTGAATTATATCCTACTTATGCTTGCACGCAGTGTTGATTAATTTTAATGCATGTTTATGACTGTTGTCGCTCTCTAGTTGGTCGCTTCCCAGTCTCTTTCTAGCCTTCACTTGTACTAAGCGGGAATACTGCTTGTGGATCCACTTCCATAAACCCCAAAGTTATTCCATATGAGTCCACCATACCTTCCTATATGCGGTATTTACCTGCCATTCCAAGTAAATTTGTATGTGCCAAACTCTAAACTTACAAATGAAATTCTGTTTTGTATGCCCGAATAGCTCATGTACCAACTAGGGTTGTCTATATATTCCATGCTAGGTGGGTTATTCTCATGATGAGTGGACTCCGCTCATCATTCACGAGAAAATGGCTGGTAACCGGGATGCCCGGTCCCATGCTCAAATCAAAAATAATTGCAAACAGAACTCCCCCAGGATTGTTGTTAGTTGGAGGCACCCGTTGTTTCAGACAAGCCATGGATTGATGTTTGTTGGTGGTGGGGGGGGGGGTATAAACTTTACCATTCTGTTTGGGAACCGCCTATAATGTGTGTAGCATGGAAGATATCGAGATCTCTTGGTTGTTATGTTGACAAAGAAAGTATGCCACTCAAAATATTATTTATCTTTGTTTCAAAACTCAAGCTCTGGCACCTCTGCAAATCCCTGCTACCCTCTGCGAAGGGCATTTCTATTTACTTTTATGTTGAGTCACCACTCTCTTATTAAAAAGCACCACTTGGAGAGCACCGTTGTCATTTGCATGCATTACTATTAATTTACATTGAGTATGACTGGATCTCTTTTACCATGAATTACAATGTCTAGTCAGTCCTTGATCTTCATGGGTGCTCTGCATTTATGTTTTGCGGTCTCAGAAAGGGCTAGCGAGATACCATCTTGTTATATCATGTTATGATTGTTTTGAGAAAGTGTTGTCATCTGAGATTTATTATTATTGCTCGCTAGTTGATTATGCCATTGATATGAGTAAACATGAGACCTAAATGCTATTGTGAATATGGTTAGTTCATAATCTTTGCTAAAAACTTGAATGCTGGCTTTACATATTTGCAACAACAAGATCAAAAAGAGTTTGTAAAAGTTTTTCTTTATCACTTTCAGTTTGTCAACTGAATTGCTTGAGGACAAGCAAAGGTTTAAGCTTGGGGGAGTTGATATGTCTCCTACGTATCTACTTTTCCAAACACTTTTGCCCTTGTTTTGGACTCTAACTTGCATGATTTGAATGGAACTAACCCGGACTGACGCTGTTTTCACCAGAATTGCCATGGTGTTATTTTTGTGCACAAATAAAAGTTCTCGGAATGACTTGAAAATACACGGAGACACGTTTTGGAAATAATAAAAAATACTGGCGAAAGAATCAGCATTAGGGGGCCAACACCCTGTCCACGAGGGTGCAGGGCGCGCCCCTGCCTCATGGGCCCCCTGAGACTCCACCGACCTCAACTTCAACTCCATATATTCACGTTCGGGGAGAAACAAAACCAGAGAGAAGGATTCATCGTATTTTACGATACGGAGCCGCCGCCAAGCCCTAATCTCTCTCGGGAGGGCTGATCTGGAGTCCGTTCGGGGCTCCGGAGAGGGGAATCCGCCGCCATCGTCATCATCAACCTTCCTCCATCACCAATTTCATGATGCTCACCGCCGTGCGTGAGTAATCCCATCATAGGCTTGCTGGACGGTGATGGGTTGGATGAGATTTACCATGTAATCGAGTTAGTTTTGCTAGGGTTTGATCCCTAGTATCCGTTATGTTCTAAGATTGATGTTGCTATGACTTTGCTATGCTTAATGCTTGTCACTAGGGCCCGAGTGCCATGCATTCAGATTTGAACCTATTATGTTTTCATGAATATATGTGAATTCTTGATCCTATCTCGCAAGTCAATAGTTACCTACTATGTGTTATGATCCCGCAACCTCGAAGTGACAATAATCGGGACCACTCCTGGTGATGACCGTAGTTTGAGGAGTTCATGTATTCACTAAGTGTTAATGCTTTGGTCCGGCACTCTATTAAAAGGAGGCCTTAATATCCCTTAGTTTCCAATAGGACCCCGCTACCACGGGAGGGTAGGACAAAAGATGTCATGCAAGTTCTTTCCATAAGCACGTATGACTATATTCGGAATACATGCCTACATTACATTGATGAACTGGAGCTAGTTCTGTGTCACCCTATGTTATAACTGTTGCATGAGGAATCGCATCCGACATAATTATCCATCATTGATCCATTGCCTATGAGCTTTTCACATATTGATCTTTGCTTAGTTACTTTTCCGCTGCCACTGTTATGATCACTACAAAACTGCTACTGTTACTTTTGCCACCGTTACCGTTACTTCGATACTACTGTGCTACTAAATACTTTGCTGCAGATATTAAGTCTTTCAGGTGTGGTTGAATTGACAACTCAACTGCTAATACTTGAGAATATTCTTTGTCCCCCCTTGTGTCGAATTAATAAATTTGGGTTGAATACTCCACCCTCAAAAATTGTTGCGATCCCCTATACTTGTGGGTTATCATTAGCTACAATGCAAAAACAAAATATGAATTGGTTTGCAATAGTACTTAGAGTAGTGATTTTCTTTATTATACTAACGGATCTTACCGAGCTTTCTGTTGAGTTTTGTGTGGATGAAGTGATCAAAGATCGAGGAGGTCTCGATATGAGGAGAAGGAGGGGAGGCAAGAGCTCAACCTTGGGGATGCCGAAGGCACCCCAAGTAAATATTCAAGGAGACTCAATTATCTAAGCTTGGGGATGTGATATGTGTAAATCTTGGAGCGTCTTTTTCATTTAGTTTTCATTTGTCTTTTATGCACCATGCTGGTATGAGATAGTCCATGGTTGATTTATAGAATGCTCATTGCACTTCACTTATATATTTTGAATATGGCTTTATAGAATGCTTCATGTGCTTCACTTATATCATTTGAAGTTTGGATTGCCTATTTCTCTTCACATAGAAAACCGTTGTTTGTCGAATGCTCTTTTGCTTCACTTAGATTTATTAGAGCATGATCTTTTGTAGAAAGAACTAAACTCTCATGGTTCACTTAGATATATTTAGAGAGTCAACAGGAATTGGTCAATTGCATGGTTAGTCATAAAATCCTACATAAAACTTGTGGATCACTGAATATGATATGTTTGATTCCCTGCAATAGTTTTGCGATATAGAGATGGAATATGTGGGAGGTACTAGTAACGGTTGTGGTTAGTAAGAACATTGGTGTTAAGGTTTGTGATTCCCGAAGCATGCATGTATAGTCTCTCCTTATGCTATGAAGTTGGAGCATGATTTATTATTGATTGTCTTCCTTATGAGTGGCGGTCGGGGACGAGCGATGGTCTTTTCCTACCAATCTTTCCCCCTAGGGGCATGCGTAGTAGTACTTTGCTTCGAGGGCTAATAAACTTTTGCAATAAGTATATGAGTTCTTTATGACTAATGTGAGTCCATGGATTATACGCACTCTTACCTTTCCGCAATTTGATAGCCTCTACGGTACCGTGCATTGCCCTTTCTCACCTCAAGAGTCGATGCAAACTTCGAGGTGCATCCAAACCCCGTGATATGATACGCTCTATCACACATAAGCCTTATTATATCTTCCTCAAAACAGCCACCATACCTACCTATTATGGCCCTTCCATAGCCCTTCCGAGATATATTGTCGTGCAACTTCCACCGCTTCCATTTTGATGACTTGAGCATTCATTGTCATATTGCTTTGCATGATCATATAGTTGACATAGTAGTTGTGGCTCAGCCACCATTCATCATTTTTTATACATGTTACGCTAGATCATTGCACATCTTGGTACACTGCCAGAGGCATTCATATAGAGTCATACTTTGTCATACGTATTGATAACCCACAAGTATAGGGGATCGCAACAGTTTTCGAGGGTAGAGTATTCAACCCAAATTTATTGATTCAACACAAGGGGAGCCAAAGAATATTCTCAAGTATTAGCAGTTGAGTTGTCAATTCAACCACACCTGGATAACTTAGTATCTGCAGCAAAGTATTTAGTAGCAAAGTAATATGGAAGTAACGGTAGCAAAAGTAATATTTTTGGGTTTTGTAGTGATTGTAACAGTAGCAACGGAAAAGTAAATAAGCGAAGAACAATATGTGAAAAGCTCGTAGGCATTGGATCGGTGATGGAGAATTATGCCGGATGCGGTTCATCATGTAACAATCATAACATAGGGTGGCACAGAACTAGCTCCAATTCATCAATGTAATGTAGGCATGTATTCCGAATATAGTCATACGTGCTTATGGAAAAGAACTTGCATGGCATCTTTTGTCCTACCCTCCCGTGGCAACGGGGTCCTAACGGAAACTAAGGGATATTAAGGCCTCCTTTTAATAGAGTACCGGACCAAAGCATTAACACTTAGTGAATACATGAACTCCTCAAACTACGGTCATCACCGGGAGTGGTCCCGATTATTGTCACTTCGGGGTTGCCGGATCATAACACATAGTAGGTGACTATAGACTTGCAACATAGGATCAAGAACTCACATATATTCATGAAAACATAATAGGTTCAGATCTGAAATCATGGCACTCGGGCCCTAGTGACAAGCATTAAGCATAGCAAAGTCATAGAAACATCAACCTCAGAACATAGTGGATACTAGGGATCAAACCCTAACAAAACTAACTCGATTACATGATAAATATCATCCAACCCATCACCATCCAGCAAGCCTACAATGGAATTACTCACGCACGGTGGTGAGCATCATGAAATTGGTGATGGAGGATGGTTGATGATGACGATGGTGACGGATTCCCCTCTCCAGAGCCCCGAACGGACTCCAGATCAGCCCTCCCGAGAGAGTTTAGGGCTTGGCGGCGGCTCTGTATTGTAAAACGCGATGAATCCTTCTCTCTGATTTTTTTTCTCCCCGAACCTGAATATATAGAGTTGGAGTTGAGGTCGTTGGAGCTCCAGGGGGCCCACAAGGCAGGGGCGCACCCTAGGGGGGCAGGCGTGCCTCCCACCCTCGTGGACAGGGTGTGGGTTCCCTGGCCTTGATTCTTTCGACAGTATTTTTTATTATTTCCAAAAATAATTTCCGTGAAGTTTCAGGTCATTCCGAGAACTTTTGTTTCTGCACAAAGATAACACCATGGCAATTCTGCTGAAAACAGTGTCAGTCCGGGTTAGTTCCATTCAAATCATGCAAGTTAGAGTCCAAAACAAGGGCAAAAGTGTTTGGAAAAGTATATACGATGGAGACGTATCAACTCCCCCCAAGCTTAAACCTTTGCTTATCCTCAAGCAATACAGTTGATAAACTAAAAGTGATAAAGAAAAACTTTTACAAACTCTGTTTGCTCTTGTTGTTGAAAATATGTAAAGCTAGCATTCAAGTTTTCAGCAAAGATTATGAACTAACCATATTCACAATAACACTTAGGTCTCATGTTTACTCATGTCAATGGCATAATCAACTAGCGAGCAATAATAATAAATCTCGGATGACAACACTTTCTCAAAACAATCATAATATGATATAACAAGATGGTATCTCGCTAGCCCTTTCTGAGACCGCAAAACATAAATGCAGAGCACCTTTAAAGATGACTGACTAAACATTGCAATTCATGGCAAAAGAGATCCAGTCATAGTCATACCCAATATAAATTAACAGTAATGGATGCAAATGACAGCGGTGCTCTCCAGCTAGTGCTTTTTAATAAGAGGGTGATGAATCAACATAAAAGTAAGTAGATAGGCCCTTCGCAGAGGGAAGCAGGGATTTGTAGAGGTGCCAGAGCTCGATTTTAAAGCAGAGAGGAATAATATTTTGAGCAGCATACTTTCATTGTCAACATAAGAACCGAGAGATGGCGGTATCTTCCATGCTACACACATTATAGGCGGTTCCCAAACAGAATGGTAAAGTTTATACTCCCCCTCCACCAATAAACATCAGTCCATGGCTTGTCCGAAACAATGGGTGCCTCCAACTAACAACAATCCTGGGGGAGTTTTGTTTGTAATTAATTTGATTTGATTTGCTTAAAGCATGGGACCGGGCATCCCGGTGACCAGTCATTTTCTCGTGAATGAGGAGCGGAGTCCACTCCTCTTGAGAATAACCCGCCTAGCATGGAAGATACAAACAACCCTAGTTGATACATGAGCTATTCGAGCATACAAAACAGAATTTCATTTGAAGGTTTAGAGTTTGGCACATACAAATTTACTTCAAACAGCAGGTAGATACCGCGTATAGGAATGTATAATGGACTCATATGGAATAACTTTGGGGTTTAAGGGATTGGATGCACAAGCAGTATTCCCGCTTGGTACAATTGAAGGCTAGCAAAAGACTGGGAAGCGACCAACTAGAGAGCGACAACAGTCATGAACATGCATTAAAATTAATAAACATCGAGTGCAAGCATGAGTAGGATATAATCCACCATGAACATAAATATCGTGAAGGCTATGTTGATTTGCTTCAACTACATGTGTGAACATGTGCCAAGTCAAGTCACTTGAATCATTCAAAGGAGGATACCACCCTATCATACCACATCACAACCATTTTAATAGCATGTTGGCACGCAAGGTAAACCATTATAAACTCCTAGCTAATTAAGCATGGCATAAGCAACTATAATCTCTAATTGTCATTGCAAACATGTTTATTCATAATAAGCTGAATCAAGAACGATGAACTAATCATATTTACAAAAACAAGAGAGGTCGAGTTCATATCAGCTTCTCTCATCTCAATCAGTCCATCATATATCGTCATAATTGCCTTTCACTTGCACGACCGAACGATGTGAATAATAATAATAGTGCACGTGCATTGGACTAAGCTGGAATCTGCGAGCATTCAATAAACAGGAGAAGACAAGACAATATGGGCTCTTGGTTAAATCAACAATAATGCATATAAGAGCCACTTCAACAATTTCATTATGGTCTTCTCCTCTCGACCCCCAAAGAAAAGAAAAGAAATAAAAACTATTTACACGGGAAAGCTCCCAACAAGCAAAAGAAGAACGGGAAATCTTTTTGGGTTTTCTTTTAATTATTACTACTACAGACAAGGAAAGTAACTAACTAAAAGCTACTACTAATTTTTTTGGTTTTCTTAAGGTTTTTCAAACACACAAGAAGAAAGCATAAAAAGGAAAATAAACTAGCATGGATATTGCAGTGAAAAATTATGAGCACCGACAACTAGCAATGAGTGTGTGAACATAAATGTAATGTCGGTGAGAAATACGTACTCTCCCATGCTTAGGCTTTTGGCCTAAGTTGGTCTATTGCCACGGCTGGCCTGGCGGATATCCGAAGTTCTAACTGGGGTCGTACAGAGATGAAGCCTCGGGTTGCCACTGGTTGGCAACCTCCTCTGGATCCCACTGGTAAACAGACTGGCGTGGGGGAACAAATTGTGGTTCCGGATCTGGCTGTGTAGCTGATGTGGGGTTCCGGTCGGCGTGAATGGCCTCCAGCAGAACAAGGTACTTGCCTGCAGATAAGTCAAACAAGGAAGGAGCAGGCAAAGTAATAGTCTCAGGGTGATTTTTATCAAATATCAGTCTATAATTAAGCTCCTTTTTCCTGTTCTTAACAATGAAATCATGTGCTACCATACTCTTATAATCTAGAAAAACATTAGGCAACAACTTTTCTTCTTGCTCATAATGTCTAATAGGTATGTTAAAATGTGCAGCATGGTGCGAGGCGAAGATGCCTCCCAAGATGGGGCCCTTAGTACAGTTAAGATTTAACCGCTTTGCAACAATAGCGCCCATACTAAATGTGTCATCACGAAACAAGGCATGGCACAAAATAACAATGTCAGGGGCACTTAGGTTGCCACAATTTCCACGACCAATTAAGCATCTACTAGCAAATATTACAAAGTAACGTAAAACAGGAAAATGTGTGCTAGTGATTCTTGCATCGGAAACTTTCCTAGTTTCCCCTACAGCAATTGTATCAATAAACCCCTCTACCTCGTCACGATTTGGTTCCTCTACGCTGCCTGGAAAAGGCAACTTACAAACCTCACAAAATTCAGAGAGGGGCATCTCCTTATACTCATCATATAAATAGAAGTCCACCGAAGGTGGAGACCTCCTAGAATGGAAATGAAAATTTTGCACAAAAAAATTAGTGAGTAGGAGATACTGTTCGCGTTGGTCGCGGAGGAAGTCGGTGAGGCCTGCATTCTCAGCCAACTCATAAAAATCATCATAAATCCCGGCTGCTCTCAAGAAATCATCACAAGGCCATTCACACGGCCGAACTTTCGTGGTGCGAGGGAGATTATATTTGGGCCTCTCTTCTTCTTCACTTTGCTTATCCTTCGAGCTTCGGCTCGAAGAACCCCTCAATAATCTCTTCATCATTTTCTGAAATTTTCTGAAATTTTTAGTAACTCAAAAAAAAAATGAACCAAACTCAACAAAATTGATAGCAACTACTCTTACAAGTGCCTAGAGACTATATCATGGATTAGAACTACTTGGAACCATATAAGTTTGACATGCAAGCTCAAGAACAGGGTCACCTAGGCAGCAAACATTTGCAATAAATAAAGCACTAGAACAAAAACTAATTGGACCATTGGAGGAGTCACATACCGAAGAACGATCGCCCAACGCAGTTTTGTGAGTGGAGCTTTGAGCAAGGAGATCGAAAATTGCAGCAAAATGAGCTAGAACTCGTGCTTGAGCTGGTTGGTGATTTTTTTGCGAGGAAGAAGGAGTGTGTGGTGGCAGGAATAAGTGGAGGGGAGCCACCATGGGCCCACGAGGTAGGGGGCGCGCCCTGTAGGGGTGGGCACGCCCTGGACCCTCGTGGCCAGGTGCTTGCTCCCCTGCTGTGTTCTCAGTGCCAGATATTCTCAAATATTCCAGAAAAAATCATATTTCAATTTCGGGGCATTTGGAGAACTTTTATTTTCAGGGTATTTTTTTATTGCACGGATAATTCAGATAACTGACAGAATATACTATTTTTGCTTTATTCATTCTAAATAACAGAAAGTAAAAGGAGGGTACAGAAAGTTGTGCTTTCTAACTTCATCCATCTCATGCTCATCAAAAGGAATCCACTAACAAGGTTGATCAGGTCTTGTTAACAAACTCATTCCGAATTGCATGAAACCGGAGAAATTTCGAATAACACTATGTTACCTCAACGGGGATATGCACGTCCCCAATAATAAGAATATCATATTTCTTCTTGACAGTAGGTAGAGGAAATTCAAAACCTCCAAAAATAATCGATGGAATTTTTCCAACAGAATTGATACTGTGGACTTGAGGTTGTTTCCTCGGAAAGTGTACCGTATGCTCATTACCATTAACATGAAAAGTGGCATTCCCTTTGTTGCAATCAATAACAACCCCTGCAGTATTCAAAAAGGGTCTTCCAAGAATAATAGACATACTATCGTCCTCGGGAATATCAAGAATAACAAAGTCCGTTAAAATAGTAACATTTGCAACCACAACAGGCACATCCTCACAAATACCGACAGGTATAGCAGTTGATTTATCAGCCATTTGCAAAGATATTTCAGTAGGTGTCAACTTATTCAAATCAAGTCTACGATATAAAGAGAGAGGCATAACACTAACACCAGCTCCAAGATCACATAAAGCAGTTCTAACATAATTCCTTTTAATGGAGCATGGTATAGTGGGTACTCCTGGATCTCCTAACTTCTTTGGTATTCCACCCTTAAAAGTATAATTAGCAAGCATGGTGGAAATTTCAGCTTCCGGTATCTTTCTTTTATTAGTAACAATTTCTTTCATATACTTAGCATAAGGATTCATTTTGAGCATATCAGTTAAACGCATACGCAAGAAGATAGGTCTAATCATTTCAGCAAAGCGCTCAAAATCCTCATCATCCTTTTTCTTGGATGGTTTGGGAGGAAAAGGCATGGGTTTCTGAACCCATGGTTCTCTTTCCTTACCGTGCTTCCTAGCAACAAAGTCTCTCTTATCATAACGTTGATTCTTTGATTGTGGGTTATCAAGATCAACAACAGGTTCAGTTTCTACATCATTATCATTGCTAGGTTGAGCATCAACATGAACATCATCATTAACCTTATCACTAGGTTCATGTTCATTTCCAGATTGTGTTTCAGCATCAGAAATAGAAATATCATTGGGATTCTCAGGTGTGTCTACAACAGGTTCACTAGAAGCATGCAAAGTCCTATCATTTTTCTTTTTCTTCTTTTTAGAAGGACTAGCTGCATCTACATTATTTCTCTGAGAATCTTTCTCAATTCTCGTAGGATGGCCTTCAGGATACAAAGTTTCCTGAGTCATTTTACCAGTTCTAGTAGCCACTCTAACAGCAAAATCATTATTCTTACTATTCAATTCATTGAGCAAATCATTCTAAGCTTTAAGTACTTGTTCTACTTGAGTGGTAACCATAGAAGCATGTTTACTAATAAGTTTAAGTTCACCTTTAGCTCTAGACATATAATCACTCAAGTGTTCAATCATATAAGCATTACGCTTTAATTCTACCAACATAAGCATTGGAGTTTTCTTGTTTGACAATAAAATTATCAAACTCATCTAAGCATTGGCTAGCAGACTTATAACGAGGAATATCACCTTCATCAAATCTATAAAGAGAATTTACCTTTACTACCTGTGTCGGGTTATCAAGACCATGTGGTTCTTCAACAGGCGGTAAATTAAGACCATGTATTTCTTCAACAGGAGGTAAATTCTTAACATCTTCAGCTTTTATACCTTTTTCTTTCATAGATTTCTTTGCCTCTTGCATATCTTCAGGACTAAGAAATAGAGCACCCCTTTTTTCGGAGTTGGCTTAGGAGTTGGTTCAGGAAGTGTCCAAATATTTTCATTTGTCAACATATTATTCAATAGAATTTCAGCTTCATCAGTTGTTCTTTCCCTGAAAACACAACTAGCACAACTATCTAGGTGGTCTCTGGAAGCATCGGTTAGTTCATTATAAAAGATATCAAGTATTTCATTTTTCTTAAGAGGATGATCAGGAAAAGCATTAAGTAATTGGAGAAGCCTCCCCCAAGCTTGTGGGAGACTCTCTTCTTCAATTTGCACAAAATTATATATTTCCCTTAAAGCAGCTTGTTTCTTATGAGCAGGGAAATATTTAGCAGAGAAGTAATAAATCATATCCTGGGGACTACGCACACAACCAGGATCAAGAGAATTAAACCATATCTTAGCATCACCCTTTAATGAGAACAGAAATATCTTAAGGATATAATAGTAGCAAGTTTTCTCATCATTAGTGAACAGGGTGGCTATATCATTTAATTTAGTAAGATGTGCCACAACAGTTTCAGATTGATAGCCATAAAAAGGACTAGATTCAACCAAAGTAATTATATCAGGATCAACAGAGAATTCATAATCCTTATCAGTAACAAAGGTAGGTGAAGTAGCATAAGCAGGGTCATATTTCATTCTAGAATTCAAAGTTTTTTCTTTAAGCTTAGCTAATAATTTCTTAAGATCACTTCTATCATTGCAAGCAAGAAAGTCTCTAGCAGTTTCTTCATCCATAATGTAACCCTCAGGCACAACAGGAAATTCATATCTAGGGGGAGAATCTTCATCATCACTTTCATCAATATTATCAGTTTCAATAATTTCATTCTCTCTAGCCCTAGAAAGTTGTTCATCAAGAAATTCACCAAGTGGCACAGTAGTATCAAGCATAGAAGTAGTTTCATCATAAGTATCATGCATAGCAGAAGTGGCATCATCAATAACATGCGACATATCAGAATTAATAGCAGAAGCAGGTTTAGGTGTCGCAAGCTTACTCAAAATAGAAGGTGAATCAAGTGCAGAGCTAGATGGCAGTTCCTTACCTCCCCTCGTAGTTGAGGGATAAATTTTGTTTTCTCGTCTTTCAAGTTCTTCATAGTGACCAGCAGATATAAATCCCAAGTGACTCAAAGAATAGAGCTATGCTCCCCGGCAACGGCGCCAGAAAATAGTCTTGATAACCCACAAGTATAGGGGATCGCAACAGTTTTCGAGGGTAGAGTATTCAACCCAAATTTATTGATTCGACACAAGGGGAGCCAAAGAATATTCTCAAGTATTAGCAGTTGAGTTGTCAATTCAACCACACCTGGATAACTTAGTATCTGCAGCAAAGTATTTAGTAGCAAAGTAATATGGAAGTAACGGTAACGGTAGCAAAAGTAATATTTTTGGGTTTTGTAGTGATTGCAACAGTAGCAACGGAAAAGTAAATAAGCGAAGAACAATATGTGAAAAGCTCGTAGGCATTGGATCGGTGATGGAGAATTATGCCGGATGCGGTTCATCATGTAACAATCATAACATAGGGTGACACAGAACTAGCTCCAATTCATCAATGTAATGTAGGCATGTATTCCGAATATAGTCATACGTGCTTATGGAAAAGAACTTGCATGACATCTTTTGTCCTACCCTCCCGTGGCAGCGGGGTCCTATGGAAACTAAGGGATATTAAGGCCTCCTTTTAATAGAGTACCGGACCAAAGCATTAACACATAGTGAATACATGAACTCCTCAAACTACGGTCATCACCGGGAGTGGTCCCGATTATTGTCACTTCGGGGTTGCCGGATCATAACACATAGTAGGTGACTATAGACTTGCAAGATAGGATCAAGAACTCACATATATTCATGAAAACATAATAGGTTCAGATCTGAAATCATGGCACTCGGGTCCTAGTGACAAGCATTAAGCATAGCAAAGTCATAGCAACATCAATCTCAGAACATAGTGGATACTAGGGATCAAACCCTAACAAAACTAACTCGATTACATGATAAATCTCATCCAACCCATCACCGTCCAGCAAGCCTACGATGGAATTACTCACGCACGGCAGTGAGCATCATGAAATTGGTGATGGAGGATGGTTGATGATGACGATGGCGACGGATTCCCCTCTCCGGAGCCCCGAGCGGACTCTAGATCAGCCCTCCCGAGAGAGTTTAGGGCTTGGCGGCGGCTCCGTATTGTAAAACGTGATGAATCCTTCTCTCTGATTTTTTCTCCCCAAACGTGAATATATAGAGTTGGAGTTGAGGTCGGTGGAGCTCCAGGGGCCCACGAGGCAGGGGGCGCGCCCTAGGGGGCAGGCGCGCCTCCCACCCTCGTGGACAGGGTGTGGCCCCCTGGCCTTGATTCTTTCGCCAGTAATTTTTATTATTTCCAAAAATAATCTCCGTGAAGTTTCAGGTCATTCCGAGAACTTTTGTTTCTGCACAAAGATAACACCATGGCAATTCTGCTGAAAACACCGTCAGTCCGGGTTAGTTCCATTCAAATCATGCAAGTTAGAGTCCAAAACAAGGGCAAAAGTGTTTGTAAAAGTAGATACGACGGAGACATATCACGTATCGAGTTGTAATTTTTATTTCTTTTGAGTTATAAGTAAATAGAAGTGTGATGATCATCACTATTCATTTTTAGAGCATTGCCCCAATGAGGAAAGGATGATGGAGAATGATTCCCCCACAAGTCAGGATGAGACTCCGGACAATGAGAGAGAGAAATATAGAAAAAAGAAAAAGAAAAAAAGAAAGAAAAAAGAAAAAAAGAAAAAAAGAAAATAAAAAGGAAATAAAAAGAGAGAAGGGGCATGCTAATTCCACACTTGTGCTTCAAAGTAGCACCATGTTTTTCATATGGAGAGTCTCCTATGTTGTCACTTTCATATACTAGTGGGAATTTTCATTATAGGATTAGATGCACACCCACTTTGTTTTCATATTGAGATTTCATACACTTATAGCTCTTAGTGCATTCGTTGCATGGCAATCCCTACTCCTCACGTTGATATCAATTGATGGGCATCTCCATAGCCCGTTGGTTAGCCGCATTGATGTGAGACTTTCTTACTTTTTTGTCTTCTTATATTTACCCCTATCATCATACTCTATTCCACCCGTAGTGCCATATCCATGGCTTGCGCTCATGTATTGCGTGAGGGTTGAAAAAGCTGAAGCGCATTAAAAAGTATGAACCAATTTCTCGGCTTGTCATCGGGATTGTGCAAGATAAATACTTTGTGTTAAGAAGACAGAGCATGACAAGACTATATGATTTTGTAGGTATAGCTTTCTTTAGCGTTGACATTTTGAAAGACATGATTAATGCCTGAGTATTGATGTCTTTATGTCAAATTATAGACTATTGCTTTGAATCACTCGTGTCTTAATGCAACATCCCAATTTTCAATTTGGATGTTATTCATTAGGTCATCATATGCATCCATAATTTGTGCATTTTTTTGAATTTGTTTATTTGGAATTTTGATCCTAGAAACCTTAAGCAACTCAAGGACCAATCGAGAGAGTTGGAGGTTTTCACAAAAATCCATTTTTGAATTTTCAAAATTGGTAAATTGGATCAAAGTGATTTTATTCGAAATAATTTTTTCAATTATTTCAATATTAAATAAATGAGGGAAGATAATATGATTTCTTCAAAACAGCTAGGAAATATTGGAAATTTAATTTTGAATAAAATTATATTTATTTGAAATTTTTCTAAAATTTTATTCGATTGAATTTTATTAAATTAGGGGAAAATTGCATTTTAGCCCAGAAAAATGTTCACGTGGTCCCAAATATTAGGAGGGGACAGTGAAAATTATTTCTGGTATTATAATTTTCATTTTATTTGGATTTTTGTTCGTGGCACAGTTTAAAAAAAATCTTTTCCGGACCGAACTGGGCCGAAGCCGAGCCGGCCCGTCAGCGACGCCGCCTTCACCGCCGTGCCCGAGCCAGACTCCGCCGGAGTCCGAGCCGCCGCCTCCTCGCTTGTCGCCCCCTTGCCCATGTCGGAGCCTCCCCCGGCCCCTTTGAAGGCCGAGGGCCCGGGCCTCTCCTCCCCACCAAGCCGCCTCAGCCGCCGCCCAAGCCGAACCGCCACGCCGCCGCCGCTCGCTGCCGTCGCTGGAGGCGCCGCGCCGCCGCTATCCGATCCGCTGAAGCCTGATCCGCCGCCGCCGGTTTTCTCCATCGAACCGGTATAAACCTCGAAAACCCGCCTCGTTTTTTTTCTAGTTTCGGTTTTTCTTTTTAGATCGGTTTATTTTATTAGGTTAGTTTAATTAGCGAACATTCATTCGTTTAGATCTGTTAGTGAACGCTTTCATTCGTTAGTTTCTGTTAGCGAACGTTCGTTCGTTAGATTTTTCTTTTTCAGTTTATTTTCGGCCAGGTACCTATCCGTAATTATATTCATCGCAGAATAGTCCCTAGTTTTAAACCCTCACTACTTTTTGCTCGTTTGTCCAAATCCAACGAAACCAATGCCAAATTCTTCGTTACGATCCCCTCTATCCAGATAATCAACTTAAACATGTTTTTGAAAATTTAAAATTTGGTTTCAAACAGATTTGAATTTGAACTTCTTTTGTTCGTAACTTGAGTCTCGTATCTCCGATTTGATTGATTCTTTTTGCAAATCGAAGCTCTTCACTTGATCTTTCTGTTTAGATCTTTTATTTGGTTTTTACCTTTGCATCTTATTCTTGAGTGCTTATGTATGCTATTGTTTGTTCACGATAGAGTTTCCGGAGTGCGAAGCTTGCTACTACGAATCTCTATGGTTTTCCGATCGTCAGCAAGGCAAGTTACACTTTGATCATATCCCTTTATTACCCAGTTTTCATGCATTAGTTTCAACCCTCAAACATTGCATGAGTAGGATTGTGAGCATGTGGTTATGGTTAAGTAGTTGATGAGGTAGGAACCTATTGTCTTTTATCAACCCCGGGAATATATGTTATGCTCATTCTGCTTTGTTATGCACGTAGACGTGGATTGGTATGTGAGATTAATCAAAGATGTCAGAGTTATATTAACTAAGGGAAACTTAAGGTGGCTACTTTAATACACATCTGGGTGGATTGGTTGCGGGCACCTGGGGAATCCAGTGTTGTCCTAGGAGATCCCGAGGTATCCGTGTGATCATCCTATGGAATGCCACCCAGGCTAAAAGGGATCATAATATTATTCATGCTAGAAACTTCCGTGTGCAGCCACAAGCCATTATGGGCTCTGGCATAGTTGAGTAAGTTGTGGGATTCCTTTCCATGATGGGCTAGCAGATGTAGGGGATTGTAGGAGTACGGGCCTATCTATCGGTTAAGGGGACCTCTTCAAAAAGACTGTGTCTCGATCATCCGTTTCTCAAACATCATGCAGTGCGAGAAATTCAACGGAGGAGATCGAGTCTTCTGGAGAAAAGTGCACAAACCTCTGCAGAGTGTATAAACTAATCATGGTTAGCCGTGTCCCCGGTTATGGACATCTTGAGTATCTGATACTTGAATTATTGTTTGATCTCATCACTTTATTTAATGAATTTGTTGGGCTATTAATATTATTTTGGGATTGAGTTGGGGATACCTTCTCGTTAATGACATAAATTTGGTAGTTAAATAAAATCCATTCCTTTGTTGTAGGGGAAAATTGGCTTTATGCAAATGTTAACCTTAGAGCCTCCACCAGCCATATATGCATGTAGTGATAGTTATTTTTTGCATCATTATTCTCCATAGTTTTATCTTGCCAGCATACTCCATGTGCCGACCTACACGGCTGCAACGGATCATGTTGCAGAATTTTCAGACGAAGAGTAAGGTGCGCTAGGTCGTTGTCATGCACTCAGTTTTGCCGTGGAGTTGGATGGACTCATTTATCTTCGATGCTTCTAGTTATCTTATCTAGATGGCCTTCAGCCATATTATTGTAATAAGTACTCTTTCTAAGACACTCGATGTAATAAGTGTGTGATTGAACTCTGTTAAAAATCCTCGAGTACTGTGTGTGTCAGCAATACCGATCCAGGGATGACACTTAAGCACAGAGACTTCGGTCCATTGGGATCGGGTCGCTACAAGATGGTATGAGAGCACATGCTGACTGTAGTATGTGACCACTAGTAAAAGCCACTGGATACTCTTCTCTACTCATTTCTAACTCTTCTCTATTTCTACACTATAGATGATGGACCCAAGGAACAAGTTCACTCAACCGGATGACGACACCCCTTTCGGATGACACTTGAAGGAAGTCGCTAGGTACCTGAACATCGGCATACCAAGCTTCACCGGAACCTTCACCGCCACTTTACCAGAAGAGGAGCGCTGGACGATTCAAGTTCATATTCCATGAAGGACTTTTGCACCAATTACCGAACCCATCGAATTTTCCTTTGATGCACCAACCTGGAGTTTAGGAAAGAGCATGGCCGCCCACATCGCCATTGGACGCATAGGAGAGGTGTACAACAAGGATCTTAAAGACACCCCTACTAGATATGTGGACGCCGAGATGAGCAATGGGAGATGATTCGCATCAGGAAGGATAAATCTATTGCAGCTTACATACAGGATTAGAACCAGCACATTTGTCGTTATGAGAACCAGATGTGCGCTAACATGATAGATACGAAGAAGGTGATGACCCGGAACATGGAGCTAGAGGAGGAACTCAAGGCTACACGTGATGGATATGAAGAGGAAATTGATGTACTACTGGAAAAGAATGAAGACATGAAGAAGAAGCTAGGAATATTCATGGGGGAGCTCGAATCTGGAGTGGACATTCATTTTGAAGACTACATCATACTAGATGACATAGACACAGACCCCGATAGCGATGATGAAGATAGTGATGATTATGAAGACGAAGCTGGAGCGGATATTATGGAGTCTTCCACCGATCAAAATTTCTAGTCGACCACCATATTGCCATTAGAGTTCTTCCATGTAGATAGTAATAGTCCGCGAGATTTTGTAGCGGTAGCTTAGAGCGATTGTATGCTTCTTGTTTGAATTAAGTGGTGTGAAATGAATATGTTTGTCTCATGTGCATATGGGTAGTGAACTATCTCTTTAGACCTTACTCTATTCTGTTCTCACCCCTCTAAACCTATCAAATGCCTCCGAGACGTTACCCCGGATTCGTTTTCCTGCCGGGGCTCACTCAGTTGATCCAACAACAGAATGCCTTGATGCAGTTGCTAGTCCAGAACCAAGGCAACAACAACAGCAACAACCCACCACCACCACCCCAGTTGACAACTTAGCCCGTTTTCTAAGGTTGAATCCGCCGGTGTTCTCTAGCAGCACCGAGCCGATTATTGCTGATGACTGGCTCCGCAAGATTGGAAGGGAGCTGACCACCGCAGGTTGCACAGATGCTGAGAAGGTGCGCTTTGCCGCACATCAACAGGATGGACCCGCAACCTGATGGTGGGAGAATTACACCGTCACTTTCCCTGTGGCCAATGTCACTTGGGATCAGTTTCAGCAGGCCTTCCGCACTACACACGTCTCAGCTGGAGTCATGAGTATGAAGAAGCGTGAGTTCCACAACTTACGCCAGGGGGATCGTATTGTAGCGCAGTATGTGGATGAGTTCAGCAAGTTAGCGCGCTACGCCCCAGATGATGTGGCCACAGATGCCGTGAAGCAGGAGAAGTTTCTTGAGGGGCTGAATGATGAGCTGAGTATCCAGTTGATGGTGGCAACATTCACCAACTATCAGGAGCTGGTAGACAAGGCCCTCATGATTGAAGGCAAGCAGAAGTAGATAGAGAGCCGCAAACGGAAGTATGGACAGGGGAAGTACAACTCTAGAGCTCAACAGAAGCCTCGCTATTCCCCGTACTCGGGAGGACACACTCATACCCATGGAGGACATAACCATGGAGGCCATTCCCACAATGGAGGATGTTCACATAACCACAGTGGCCCTAGGAATGGAAACCGGAATGGAGGAAACAGCAGCCAGAGCCGTTCCAACCCCGCGACACCCGCCAAGAAGTGCTAGGTCGTTGTCATGCACTCAGTTTTGCCATGGGGTTGGATGGACTCATTTGTCTTCGATGCTTCCACAATTATCTTATTTAGATGGCCTTCAGCCATATTATTGTAATAAGTACTCTTTCTAAGACACTCGATGTAATAAGTGTGTGATTGAACTCTGTTATAAATCCTCGAGTACTGTGTGTGTCAGCAATACCGATCCAGGGATGACACTTAAGCACAGAGACTACGGTCCATTGGGATCGGGTCGCTACACTTAATATTCATGCCATGATTAGATATATGATCAAGGTGATGTTAGGCAGCATTCCACATAAAAAATAATTTTTTATCATTTACCTACTCGAGGACGAGCAGGAATTAAGCTTGGGGATGCTGATACGTCTCCGTTGTATCTATAATTTTTTATTGTTTCATGCCAATATTTTACAACTTTCACATACTTTTGGCAACTTTTTATATGATTTATTGGACTAACCTATTGATCCAGTGCCCTGTGTCGGTTCCTGTTTTTTGCATGTTTTTACAGAGAATTATTTTGTAATATATGTGATTTTTGGGACTTGGAATCAATGCAAACGGGGGCCCACAGTGCCCACAAGACACTAGGGCACGCCCGAGGAGCCAGGCGCGTGGTGGTGGTTGTGCTCACCTCGTATGTCAGTTGGGGCTCTACTTCGGGCACAAGGAAGCTTATATCTGGAAAAAAATCATGTTAAAATCTCAGTGCAATCGGAGTTACGGATCTCCGGGAACATAAGAAACGGGTTTCAGCCAGATCTGGGGAAGGCGAAACAGAAGAGAACAAAGAGGGAGATCCAATCTCGGAGGGGCTCCCGCCCCTACGCCGCCATGGAGGCCATGGACCAGAGGGGGAACTCTCCTCCCATCTAGGGGGAGGCCAAGGAAGAAGAAGAAGGAGGCGGGCTCTCTCTCCCTCTCTCCCGGTGGTGCCGGAGTGCCACCGGGGCAAGGATCGTGACGGCGATCTACATCAACAATCTTGCTACCGTCAACACCAACACTCTCCCCCTCTATGCAGCGGTGTAACCTCCCTTCTCCCCGCTGTAATCTCTACTTAAACATGGTGCTCAACTCCATATATTATTTCCCAATGATCTATTGTTATCCTATGATGTTTGAGTAGATCCATTTTGTCCTGTGGGTTAATCATGATGTTGGTTGGTATGATTGTATATTTTATTATGGTGCTGTCCTACGGTGCCCTCCGTATCGCGCAAACATGGGGGATCCCTGCTGTAGGGTGTTGCAGTATGTTCATGGTTCGCTTATGGTGGGCTGCGAGAGTGACAGAAGCTTAAACCCGAGTAAGTAGGGCATGGAATATGGGAGTAAAGAGGACTTGATACTTAATGCTATGGTTGAGTTTGACGACCTTAATGATCTTTAGTAGTTGCAGATGCTTGCTAGGGGTCCAATCATAAGTGCATATGATCCAAGTAGAGAAAGTATGTTAGCTCATGCCTCTCCCTCATATAAAATTACAAGAAGGATTACCGATACTTGTTATCGATTGCCTGGGGACAAATGACTTTCTTGTTGACAAAAGCTATCTACTTTCATCACCTTGCAATTTATTTGTAGTTTTATTCTCGCAAAGTACTCATAGTTTTATTCTTGCAAAATAGTTTCATACTTGTTCTAGGTAAAGCAAACACTAAGTGTGCGTAGAGTTGTATCGGTGGTCGATAGAACTTAAGGGAATATTTGTCCTGCCTTTAGCTCCTCGTTGGGTTTGACACTCTTATTTATCGAAGAAGGCTACAAACGATCCCCGATACTTGTGGGTTATCATTATCCTCCTCCAGTTTTTGAGACCGCCGTTCGCCGCAAAGCTTTGCCGCCACCAAGCAGCGCTCCGCCGCCACCAGCAATGCCCAACGACTTCCCCGGCTCCTTGCTCGCCGATGCACCTTTCGCCTGCAACCATCTCCACCGATGACACGGCCATAGGGATCATGGGAGGGATCCGAGACCACGGAGGCGGACATCCAGTACCTCCTCGACACCAGGCGGCTGCCGCCAGCGATGGAGGTGGCCGCACGCGTGGCGGGCGACAAGCTCGTGAAGGAAATATTCCCTAGAGGCAATAATAAAGTTATTATTTATTTCCTTATATCATGATAAATGTTTATTATTCATGCTAGAATTGTATTAACCGGAAACATAATACATGTGTGAATACATAGACAAACAGAGTGTCACTAGTATGCCTCTACTTGACTAGCTCGTTAATTAAAGATGGTTATGTTTCCTAACCATAGACATGAGTTGTCATTTGATTAACGGGATCACATCATTAGGAGAATGATGTGATTGACTTGACCCATTCCGTTAGCTTAGCACTTGATCGTTTAGTATGTTGCTATTGCTTTCTTCATGACTTATACATGTTCCTATGACTATGAGATTATGCAGCTCCCGTTTACTAGAGGAACACTTTGTGTGATACCAAACGTCACAACGTAACTGGGTGATTATAAAGGTGCTCTACAGGTGTCTCCGAAGGTACTTGTTGGGTTGGCATATTTCGAGATTAGGATTTGTCACTCCGATTGTCGAAGAGGTATCTCCGGGCCCACTCGGTAATGCACATCACTATAAGCCTGGCAAGCAGTTGCAGGATGATGTATTACAGAACGAGTAAAGAGACTTGCCGGTAACGAGATTGAACTAGGTATTGAGATACCGACGATCGAATCTCGGGCAAGTAACATACCGATGACAAAGGGAACAACGTATGTTGTTATGCGGCTTGACCGATAAAGATCTTCGTAGAATATGTAGGAGCCAATATGAGCATCCAGGTTCCGCTATTGGTTATTGACCGGAGACGTGTCTCGGTCATGTCTACATAGTTCTCGAACCCGTAGGGTCCGCACGCTTAAAGTTTCGATGACAGTTATATTATGAGTTTATATGTTTTGATGTACCGAAGGTTGTTCGGAGTCCCGGATGTGATCACGGACATGACGCGGAGTCTCGAAATGGCCGGGACATGAAGATTGATATATTGGAAGCCTATATTTGGATATCGGAAGTGTTCCGGGTGAAATCGGGATTTTACCGGAGTACCGGAGGGGTTACCGGAACCCCCACGGGGGTTAATGGGCCATAGTGGGCCTTAGTGGAGAAGAGGAGAGGCGGCCAAGGCGGCCGCGCGCCCCTCCCCCTAGTCCGAATAGGACAAGGAGAGGGGGGGCGGCGCCCCCCTTCCTTCTTCTCCTCCACCTCTTTCCCCCTCTTCTCCTAGTCCAACAAGGAAAAGGGAGGGAGTCCTACTCCCGGTGGGAGTAGGACTCTTCCTGGCGCCCCCCTCCTGGCCGGCCGCACCTCCCCCTTGCTCCTTTATATACGGGGGCAGGGGGCACCCTAGACACAACAATTGATCATTGATCTTTTAGCCGTGTGCGGTGCCCCCCTCCACCATAGTCCACCTCAATAATACTGTAGCGGTGCTTTGGAGAAGCCCTGCGTCAGTAGAACATCATCGTCGTCACCACGCCGTCATGCTGATGAAACTCTCCCTCAACACTCGGCTGGATCGGAGTTCGTGGGACATCATCGGGCTGAATGTGTGCTGAACTCGGAGGTGCCGTGCGTTCGGTACTTGATTGGTCGGATCGTGAAGACGTACGACTACATCAACGGCGTTGTGCTAACGCTTCCGCTTTCGGTCTACGAGGGTACGTGGACAACACTCTCCCCTCTCGTTGCTATGCATCACCATGATCTTGCGTGTGCGTAGGATTTTTTTTGAAATTACTACGTTCCCTAACAGTGGCATCCGAGCCAGGTTTTATGCGTTGATGTAATATGCACGAGTAGAACACAAGTGAGTTGTGGGCGATATAAGTCATACTGCTTACCAGCATGTCATACTTTGGTTCGGCGGTATTGTTGGATGAAGCGGCCCGGACCGACATTACGCGTACGCTTACGCGAGACTGGTTTTACCACCGTGCTATGCACACAGGTGACTAGCGGGTGTTAGTTTCTCCAACTTTAGTTGAACCGAGTGTGGCTACGCCCGGTCCTTGCGAAGGTTAAAACAACACCAACTTGACAAACTATCGTTGTGGTTTGGATGCGTAGGTAAGAACGGTTCTTGCTAAGCCCGTAGCAGCCACGTAAAATTTGCAACAACAAAGTAGAGGACGTCTAACTTGTTTTTGCAGGGCATGTTGTGATGTGATATGGTCAAGACATGATGCTAAATTT
This sequence comes from Triticum aestivum, assembly GCF_018294505.1. Classification (NCBI taxonomy): domain Eukaryota; kingdom Viridiplantae; phylum Streptophyta; class Magnoliopsida; order Poales; family Poaceae; genus Triticum; species Triticum aestivum. Next base: position 337,700,980 of record NC_057805.1, read on the forward strand.
TATTGTATGAGATGAGCATGTTTTGTAACCGAGTTATCGGCAACTGGCAGGAGCCATATGGTTGTCGCTTTATTGTATGCAATGCAATCGCCCTGTAATGCTTTACTTTATCACTAAGCGGTAGCGATAGTCGTAGAAGCATATGATTGGCGAGACGACAACGATGCTACGATGAAGATCAAGGTGTCGCGCCGGTGACGATGGTGATCATGACGGTGCTTCGGAGATGGAGATCACAAGCACAAGATGATGATGGCCATATCATATCACTTATATTGATTGCATGTGATGTTTATCATTTATGCATCTTATCTTGCTGTGATTGACGGTAGCATTATAAGATGATCTGTCACTAAATTATCAAGGTATAAGTGTTCTCCCTGAGTATGCACCGTTGCGAAAGTTCTTCGTGCTGAGACACCACGTGATGATCGGGTGTGATAGGCTCTACGTTCAAATACAACGGGTGCAAAACAGTTGCACACGCGGAATACTTAGGTTAAACTCGACGAGCCTAGCATATAACAGATATGGCCTCGGAACACTGAGACCGAAAGGTCGAGCGTGAATCATATAGTAGATATGATCAGCATAATGATGTTCACCATTGAAAACTACTTCATCTCACGTGATGATCGAAAATGGTTTAGTTGATTTGGATCACGTGATCACTTAGATGATTAGAGAGATATCTATCTAAGTGGGAGTTCTTAAGTAATATGATTAAATTGAACTTAAATTTATCATGAACTTAGTCCTGGTAGTATTAGCATATCTATGTTGTAGATCAATAGCTCGCGTTGTTGCTTCCCTATGTTTATTTTGATATGTTCCTAGAGAAAAACTATGTTGAAAGATGTTAGTAGCAATGATGCGGATTGGATCCGTGATCTGAGGATTATCCCCATTGCTGCATAGAAGAATTATGTCCTTGATGCACCGCTAGGTGACAGACCTGTTGCAGGAGCAGATGCAGACGTTATGAAAGTTTGGCAAAGCTCGGTATGATGACTACTTGATAGTTTAGTACACCATGCTTTACGGCTTAGAACCGAGACTTCAAAAATGTTTTGAACACCATGGAGCATATAAGATGTTCCAAGAGTTGAAATTGGTATTTCATACTCACGTCTGTGTCGAGAGGTATGAGACCTCTAACAGTACTTTGCCTACAAGATGGAGGAGAATAGCTCAACCAGTGAGCATGTGCTCAGATTGTCTGGGTACTACAATTGCTTGAATCAAGTGGGAGTTAATCTTCCAGATAAGATAGTTATTGACAAAGTTCTCTAGTCACTATCACCAAGTTACTAGAACTTCGTGATGAACTATAATATGCAAGGGATAACAAAAGTAATTCCCGAGCTCTTCGCGATGCTGAAATTGACGAAGGTAGAAATCGAGAAAAACATCAAGTGTTGATGGTTGACAAGACCACTAGTTTCAAGAAAAGGGCAAAGGGAAGAAGGGGAACTTCAAGAAGAACGGCAATCAAGTTGCTAACTCAAGTGAAGAAGCCCAAGTCTGTACCTAAGCCTGAGACTAAGTGCTTCCACTACAAAGGGACTGGTCACTAGAAGCGGAACTGCCCCAAGTATTTGGCGGATAAGAAGGATGGCAAAGTGAACAAAGGTATATTGGATATACATGTTATTGATGTGTACTTTACTAGTGTTTATAGCAACCCCTCGGCATTTGATACTGGTTCAGTTGCTAAGAGTAATAACTCGAAACGGGAGTTGCAGAATAAAACAGAAACTAGTAAAGGGCGAGGTGACGATGTGTGTTGGAAATAGTTCCAAGACTGATATGATCATCATCGCACACTCCCTATACTTTTGGGATTAGTGTTGAAACTAAATAAGTGTTATTTGGTGTTTGCGTTGAGCATGAATATGATTTGATCTTGTTTGTTGCAATATGGTTATTCATTTAAATTAGAGAATAATTGTTGTTCTGTTTACATGAATAAAACCTTCTATGGTCATACACCCAATAAAATGGTTTGTTGGATCTCGATCGTAGTGATACACATATTCATAATATTGAAGCCAAAAGATGCAAAGTTAATGATGATAGTGCAACTTATTTGTGGCACTGCCATTTAGGTCATATTGGTGTAAAGCGCATGAAGAAACTCCATGCTGATGAGATTTTGGAATCACTTGATTATGAATCACTTGATGCTTGCGAACCATGCCTTATGAGCAAGATGACTAATACTCCATTCTCCGGAACAATGGAGCGAGCAACTGACTTATTGGAAATAATACATACTGATGTATGCGATCCAATGAGTGTTGAGGCTCGCGGCGGGTATCGTTATTTTCTCACCTTCACAGATGATTTGAGCAGATATGGGTATATCTACTTGATGAAACATAAATCTGAAACATTTGAAAAGTTCAAATAATTTCAGAGTGAAGTGGAAAATCATCGTAACAAGAAAATAAAGTTTCTACGATCTGATCGTGGAAGATAATATTTGAGTTACGAGTTTGGTCTTCATTTGAAACAATGCAGAATAGTTTCGCAACTCACGCCACCTGGAACACCACAGCATAATGGTGTGTCCGAATGTCGTAATCGCACTTTACTAGATATGGCGCGATCTATGATGTCTCTTACTGATTTACCGCTATCATTTTGGGGTTATGCATTAGAGACAGCTGCATTCACGTTAAATAGGGCACCATCAAAATCCTTTGAGACGACACCGTATGAACTTATGTTTGGCAAGAAACCAAAGTTGTCGTTTCTTAAAGTTTGAGGTTGTGATGCTTATAAGAAAAAGTTTCATCCTGATAAGCTCAAACTCAAATCGGAGAAATGTGTCTTCATAGGATACCCAAAGGAGACAGTTGGGTACACCTTCTATCACAGATCCGAAGGCAAGATATTCGTTGCTAAGAATGGATCCTTTCTAGAGAAGGGGTTTCTCTCAAAAGAAGTGAGTGGGAGGAAAGTAGAACTTGATGAGGTAGCTGTACCTGCTCCCTTATTGGAAAGTAGTTCATCACAGAAATCTGTTCCAGTGATGCCTACACCAGTTAGTGAGGAAGTTAATGATGATGATCATGAAACTTCAGATCAATTTACTACCAAACCTCGTAGGTCAACCAAAGTACGATCCGCACCAGAGTGGTACGGTAATCCTGTTCTGGAAGTCATGTTACTAGACCATGATGAACCTACGAACTATGATGAAGCGATGATGAGCCCAGATTCCGCAAAATGGTTTGAGGCCATGAAATCGGAGATGGGATCCATGTATGAGAACAAAGTATGGACTTTGATTGACTTGCCCAATGATCGGCCGAGATTAAATAGATCTTTAAGAGGAAGACGGATGTTGATAGTAGTGTTACTATCTACAAAGCTAGACTTGTCGAAAAAGGTTTTTTGACAAAGTTCAAGGTCTTGACTACGATGAGATTTTCTCACTCGTATCGATGCTTAAAGTCTGTCCGAATCATGTTAGCAATTGCCACATTTTATGAAATCTGGCAAATGGATAACTAAACTGCAATCATTCGTGGACTTATTAAAGAAGAGTTGTATATGATGCAACCAAAAGGTTTTGTCAATCCTAAAGGTGCTAACAAGATGTGCAAGCTCCAGCGATCTATCTGTGTACTAGTGCAAGCATCTTGGAGTTCGAATATGCGCTTTAATGAGATGATAAAAGCATATAGTTTTGTACAGACTTGCGATGAAGTCTGTATTTACAAGAAAGTGAGTGGGAGCACTACAACATTTCTGATAAGTATATGTGGATGACATATTGATGATCAGAAATAATTTTGAATTATTCTGGAAAGCATATAGGAGTGTTTGAAAGGAGTTTTTCAAAGAAAGACCTCGGTGAAGCTGCTTACATATTGAGCATCAAGATCCATAGAGATAGATCAAGATGCTTGATAAGTTTTTCAATGAGTACATACCTTGACAAGATTTTGAAGTAGTTCAAAATGGAACAGTCAAAGAAAGAGTTCTTGCTTGTGTTACAAGGTGTGAAATTGAGTAAGATTTAAAGCCCGACCACGGCAGAAGATAGAAAGAGAATGAAAGTCATTTCCTATGCCTTGGCCATAGGTTCTATAAAGTATGCCATGCTGTGTACCAGATCTATTGTATACCCTACACTGATTTTGGCAAGGGAGTACAATAGTGATCTAGGAGTAGATCACTGGACAACGGTCAAAGTTATCCTTAGTGGAATAAGGATATGTTTCTCAATTATGGAGGTGACAAAAAGGTTCATCGTAAAGGGTTACGTCGATGCAAATTTTGACACTGATCCAGATGACTCTAAGTCTCAATCTGGATACATATTGAAAGTGGGAGCACTTAGCTAGAGTAGCTCCGTGCAGAGCATTGTTGACATAGAAATTTGCAAAATACATACGGATCTGAATGTGGCAGACCCGTTGACTAAACTTCTCTCACAAGCAAAACATGATCACACCTTAAGTACTCTTTGGGTGTTAATCACATTCGATGTGAACTAGATTATTGACTCTAGTAAACCCTTTGGGTGTTGGTCACATGACGATGTGAACTATGGGTGTTAATCACATGGTGATGTGAACTATTGGTATTAAATCACATGGTGATGTGAACTAGATTATTGACTCTAGTGCAAGTGGGAGACTGAAGGAAATATGCCCTAGAGGCAATAATAAAGTTATTATTTATTTCCTTATATCATGATAAATGTTTATTATTCATGCTAGAATTGTATTAACCAGAAACATAATACATGTGTGAATACATAGACAAACAGAGTGTCACTAGTATGCCTCTACTTGACTAGCTCGTTAATTAAAGATGGTTATGTTTCCTAACCATAGACATGAGTTGTCATTTGATTAACGGGATCACATCATTAGGAGAATGATGTGATTGACTTGACCCATTCCGTTAGCTTAGCACTTGATCGTTTAGTATGTTGCTATTGCTTTCTTCATGACTTATACATGTTCCTATGACTATGAGATTATGCAGCTCCCGTTTACCGGAGGAACACTTTGTGTGCTACCAAACGTCACAACATAACTGGGTGATTATAAAGGTGCTCTACAGGTGTCTCCGAAGGTACTTGTTGGGTTGGCATATTTCGAGATTAGGATTTGTCACTCCGATAGTCGGAGAGGTATCTCTGGGTCCACTCGGTAATGCACATCACTATAAGCCTTGCAAGCATTACAACTAATGAGTTAGTTGCGGGATGATGTATTACGGAACGAGTAAAGAGACTTGCCGGTAATGAGATTGAACTAGGTATTGAGATACCGACGATCGAATCTCGGGCAAGTAACATACCGATGACAAAGGGAACAACGTATGTTGTTATGCGGTTTGACTGATAAAGATCTTCATAGAATATGTAGGAGCCAATATGAGCATCTAGGTTCCGCTATTGGTTATTGACTGGAGACGTGTCTCGGTCATGTCTACATAGTTCTCGAACCCGTCTGGTCCGCACGCTTAAAGTTTCGATGACAGTTATATTATGAGTTTATATGTTTTGATGTACCGAAGGTTGTTTGGAGTCCCGGATGTGATCTCGGACATGACGAGGAGTCTCGAAATGGTCGAGACATGAAGATTGATATATTGGAAGCCTATATTTGGATATCGGAAGTGTTCCGGGTGAAATTGGGATTTTACCGGAGTACTGGAGGGGTTACCGGAACCCCCCCCGGGGGTTAATGGGCCATAGTGGGCCTTAGTGGAGAAGAGGAGAGGCGGCCAGGGCAAGGGCAGCACGCCCCTCCCCCTAGTCTGAATAGGACAAGGAGAGGGGGGCGACGCCCCCCCTTCCTTCTTCTCCTCCACCTCTTTCCCCCTCTTCTCCTAGTCCAACAAGGAAAAGGGAGGGAGTCCTACTCCCGGTGGGAGTAGGACTCCTCCTGGCGCGCCCCCTCCTGGCCGGCCACACCTCCCCCTTGCTCCTTTATATACGGGGGCAGGGGGGCACCCTAGACACAACAATTGATCATTGATCTTTTAGCCGTGTGCGGTGCCCCCCTCCACCGTAGTCCACCTCGATAATACTGTAGCGGTGCTTAGGCGGAGCTCTGCGTCGGTAGAACATCATCATCGTCACCACGCCATCGTGCTGACGAAACTCTCCCTCAACACTCGGCTGGATCGGAGTTCAAGGGACGTCATCGGGCTGAACATGTGCTGAACTCGGAGGTGCCGTGCGTTCGGTACTTGATCGGTCGGATCGTGAAGACGTACGACTACATCAACCGCGTTGTGCTAACGCTTCCGCTTTCGGTCTACGAGGGTACGTGGACAACACTCTCCCCTCTCGTTGCTATGCATCACCATGATCTTGCGTGTGCGTAGGAATTTTTTGAAATTACTACGTTCCCCAACAGCTCGTGCCGCTACCGGAGGTAACCGAGCGCGTGGTCTTCCTCACCCACTTCAAATGCGGCCTGACCTCCCTGCGAGCGAATTCTTCTGCTCATTCTTCAATTTCTTTGGACTGCAACTGCACCACCTGGGCACGAACGCGGTGTTGCAGCTCTCCGGCTTCGTCACCCTATGTGAGGGGTACCTGGGCGTGGAGCCCAGCATAGATCTTTGGGTCCGCTTCTTCTTCCTGAAGAAGTAGGGGCCGTGGGCCAGCGTGATGTCTCTATGCGGGGCCAGCGTCGTCTTGGCCCGGCCGCACAGGTCATGCTCCAAGATGCCACTGGAGGATTCTACCAAGAAATGGCAGAACTCGTTCTTCTACGTGTTGGGAAACGTAGCATGCAATTTCAAAAAAAAATCCTATGCTCACGCAAGATCTATCTAGGAGATGCATAGCAAGGATAGGGGGAGAGTGTGTCCACGTACCCTCATAGACCGAAAGCGGAAGCGTTTAACTACGTGGTTGATGTAGTCGATCTTCTTCTTGTTCTGACCGATCAAGCACCGAACGTACGGCACCTCCGAGTTCTGCACACGATCAACTCGATGACATCCCTCAAACTGTTGATCCAGCAAAGTGTCGAGGAAGTAGATGAGTTCCGTAAGCATGATGACGTGGTGACGGTGATGATGAAGTGATCCGTGCAGGGCTTCGCCTAACCAGTACGAGAATATGACTGGAGGCGTAAACTGTGGAGGGGGACGGGGGGGGGGGGGCGTCGCACACGGCTAACAATTGTTGGTGTGTATTCTAGGCACCCCTCCCCATGTATATATAGGTGGGAGGGGGAGGGGAGCTGCCATGGGACGCCCCAAGTAGGAGGAATCCTACTTGGGTCCCTAGTCCAATTCGCCGCCCATTTCCTTATACTGAAAGGGGGGAAAGGGAAGAGAGGGGGGAGGAAGGAAGGGCGGGGGGCGAACCCCATCCTCCTTCTCCTATTCGGCCTCCTTACTTAGGGGGGACGCCGCCCCTTGTGGGCTGGTGTGCTCCCATCCTATGGCCCATAAGGCCCATTATTCCGGGGGGGGGGGGAGGGGGGGTTCCGGTAACCCCCCGGTAGTCCTATAAATACCCGATACACTTCGAAACACTTCCGGTGTCTGAATACTATCATCCTATATATCAATCTTTACCTCTCGACCATTTCGAGACTCCTCGTCATGTTTGTGATCTCATCCAAGACTCCGAACAGCATTCGGTCACTAAATCACATAACTCATATAATACAAAATCGTCATCGAACGTTAAGTGTGGACCCTACGGGTTCGAGAACTATGTAGACATGACCAAGACACCTCTCCGGTCAATAACCAATAGCGGACCTGGATCCTACATATTCTACGAAGATCTTTATCGGTCGTACCATAATGACAACATACGTTATTCCCTTTGTCGTCGATATGTTACTTGCCCGAGAGTCGATCATCGGTATCTTCATACCTAGTTCAATCTCATTACCGGCAAGTCTCTTTACTCGTTCCGTAATACATCATCCCGCAACTAACTCATTAGTCACTTTGCTTGCAAGGCTTCTTATGATGTGTATTACCAAGAGGGCCCAGAGATACCTCTCCGATACTCAGAGTGACAAATCCTAATCTCGATCTATGCCAACCCAACAAACACCTTCGGAGATACGTATAGAGCATCTTTGTAATCACCCAGTTACGTTGTGATGTCTGATAGCACACAAGGTATTCCTCCGGTATCCAGGAGTTGCATATTCTCATAGTCGAAGGAATATGTATTTGACATGAAGAAAGCAATAGCAATAAAACTGAATGATCAATATGAAGGAAATATGCCCTAGAGGCAATAATAAAGTTGTTATTTTATATTTCCTTATATCATGATAAATGTTTATTATTCATGCTAGAAATATATTAACCGGAAACTTGATACATGTGTGGATACATAGATAAAACATTGTGTCCCTAGTAAGCCTCTACTAGACTAGCTCGTTGATCAAAGATGGTTAAGTTTCGTAACCATAGACATGTGTTGTCATTTGATGAACGGGATCACATCATTAGGAGAATGATGTGATGGACAAGACCCATCCCTTAGCATAGCATATTGATCGTTCAGTTTAACTGATATTGCTTTCTTCATGTCAAATACATATTCCTTCGACTATGAGATTATGCAACTCTCGGATACCGGAGGAATGCCTTGTGTGCTATCAAACTTGTGGCACCCCGGCTCAGTGAAACCGGAATGCCCCGTATTCCAGCCCAGAGATCAAGGAAAAGTCTCTGGAATACGGCACTGCTTGACATAGAACAAATCAGCTCTTATTACAAGAATAATAATACAAGGGTCTGATGTTACAAAGAAGCACATCAGCACGGTGACACTACGCCTGCGATACTACACTTGCTCTAAGCTAGCAGCGGAACAACTCGTAGCAGCGGAATACTTCTAGCAGCAGAACGACGACGAAGGTGGTGAACTCCACTCCGCAGGGACTCTGGCTGGGACACGATGTAGCTCGCACGCACGGCAACCTCGATAATCAATCAAGCAATCATGGCATCACCTGCAATCTGGCATGACACGCCAGGTCATTACATTGACTGTAATTGCAAGCCCACAACAACCATAAACATCAAGGCAAGACAATAACATAGCATTAACAGGTTAATTAATTAACAACTACCATGATGAAGCAACTACTAAGCATGGTATGAAACTACTATCATACTGATAAACCAACATCTCTAATCTCAACAACTATCTCATTCTTGGCTAACTGGCCAAGCAATATACCATCTCGATCACCTCGTGATCAAAACCAAACGGTGATCATTCACAGATCACAAACGGAACCACACTGGGTTCAACGGGTTACCTCGTAACCAAACGGTGATCATTCATGGATCACAAACGAAACCACACTTGGTTCAATGGGTTACCTCGTAACTAACGGTGATCATTCACAGATCACAAACGGAACATCCACATGATCACCTCGTGATCACATCACAAACTGAATGATCATACTCAAGATCATACCAACATCATCATCATCATCCTGCCAAACTGTTACAGCTCACAATATATCAACATATACATCACCTATAAGTCATTCCGTCATGTGAGTGTTGATCGAACGGTGTGACCTAGTACAAACTTACGCCCATGATCGAGGACGCGGCTATCAATAGATTAAACGCACACACTCTGCAGAGGTAGCGCACTTTACCCACACCACAGAATCCATGGCCTCACACTCCCATTCAGGAGGACCAACGGCATTCCGACAAAACTGACCTACTGCCATGACACTCTCCCGGCCACTCCGACCGACACCCCTTTTGGGTTCAGTCCTGGGTGGCCTCGTGCCTACAAAGGCACCAACGGCCACCGTCGTGGCAAAACATACACGGTCCCAATCGGGGACAAGAGATCTCTATACCAACTACGAGGACACAAGGCTTATGCCGTCCTACCTGATCAGGGTAGCGCCCGCGCATAACTCTCCCTCGTTGGAGGCACCCGCGAGAGGCATGACAATAGATCGCATTAGGGCCTTCCCATAAAGGCAAATGTGGTTGCACTGGAAAAGCCCGGTTCGGTGGCACCTGACCAACTTAATGACGGAATTTATCCCCAACATATAACAGTGATAACTGATAGTCTGCTATCATCTACCAACCTGTGATCCAAGTCATAGCAATATCCAACAAATAATCCAAAACATACCATCGACATAACAAAATACTCCAAGGATAGCATAACACCTCTATCATGATGAATCCAAGAACAATAATACTACTACACAAATATCAAGAACTAGCTACCCAACTATGATCCACATGCAAGCATCATCTCCAACATCATACTCCAAAACCTAATATCAACTAGCATCATGATGAAAATAAGACTAGCCGCTAATAATCCAGAGGCAACATAATATCCAAAGTAATACTCCAAAATAATACCAGATACCATCATGAAAATAATCATAATAGCCACTAAGAATCCAAAGGCACATGTCAACCACATGTCCTAGAACTCCAGGCAATATCATGGCAACATCAAGATCAAAACAATACTCCGAGAAATGCCATGAACAAGATCACATGTAGCTAACGCAATATTTTAAACAAGTTTAAATAAAGAAACAATGTCACTGCATTGCAATCATGCAAATGGAGGGTGTGGCTTGCCCAGGGTGGAAGAACTCACCGGGAAGAAGTGCGAGAAGCTCGCGGAACGAATCACCGGAAATCTTTCTCTCTCGGAGGGGGCTGAATAAGGGCAAGGGAATAATGGTCATTTTCAGAATGTCAAAACATGGTGGAAATGATTCCATCAGAACGGGCTCGACGAAACAAAGCAGTGGGCTTTGGATTCACCTGATTTGGAGCTACGGGTAAAAAGATATGAATGTTTTTCTGCCAGGGACCCATTTGTAAATAAAAGCATCACAAACAGGCCCTTAGCCGGAAAAACAGAACGCGTCTTTTCAGAAAATACGTTTTCCTCTACGTTTTCCTGAGAGGAAAATGTACTCTGGGCCGAAGAAGAGGAGAATCCGCTTTCGGTGGATGAAAGCGCACTCAGGAAAAAGCCCGTGTCCACTTATCCACGTCAGCAGGAGGCGGGGCCGGTCTCCAGGGTCGCTTACAGGTGGGTCCCACGCCCTTTTCTCTCTCCTTCCTCGCTCCTTCTTCTTCCTCCTCGACGGGGCGCTGGGCAGAGGCGAGGCCGGCCGCCCCGACGACGATAGCCGGCGGCACGGTCCACCATTCAAGGCGCCCGACCTACTGGCATGATCAGAAGGACGAGGCGGTTCCCTCCAGGTAGGACACGACCACCGACGAGCTTGGAAGAGCATGGGAAGCCAGCCGTGGCGGACTGCTGCTTCGGCCGGAAGTGAAGATGCGGCCATGGCGACTCCGGCGACGAGAAGAAGAGGTGGGAAGGTGCTCCGGTGGCGGTGTGGTCTTCTGGTGGTGATTAGACAAGGGGGGAGTGCGCGGCTTGCTCGAATTCGAGCATTGGCCGGCGGCGGCCATGGTGGCGATGGGGGTTGAGGAGAGCGGCTAGAGCTCGGGCAAGTGGATGGGCGGGGCTAGAGGAGGTTCACGAGATGAGTGGTGAGGTCGAGAGGCCTCGGGTGGGCTTATATAGGCGGGGGAGGAGGGGGTTGAGCTGGCGTCGTCGCGGACGCGTGTCCGGCGCCGCGGACGCGTGCCCACGCTCGCGAGCTCGGAGGTAGACGATGTAGGAGGAGCAGTGGAGGTTCTCACGGGGCAGAGGAAGCCAAGGGACGCAGGGGAGAAGCGGCCGAGGAGGAAGACGACGGTCGGTGCACTGTGCTCTCGTGGGCGTTCGGCTACGAGCGTCGGCGAGGAAGCGACCGGAGGGGAGAGGGGTCCCGGGGAACGGCGACGACGCGGGCCAGCTGCTGGACATGCTCACGCGCGCGAAGCTGACGAGGGGGAGAGGGGCCGGAGCTAGAAGACGCTCTGGGCGCGGCCAACGGCAGCAGAGCGCGCGCACTGTTGTGCCATTAACGCGGTCACCGCGTGCACTGGCATGTAGCAGGGGCAATGAGCTAGTACGTGTTGTCTAGTGGTAAGTTCTTCCAAGGGAGGTTTCAACTGCGGTGGTAGATCGATGAAAAACGCTCTGGTTAAATGGTAATCATCGTCTGAAGTTTACTGCAGTAAACTTTGTCGTGCAGTGGTGATCAACAGCAAGGTTGTTACAATCGCGATTCTGTTATACGATTCTACGACTTTACGATCCAAACTTACCCATCTGATTCTATGATTTTAGTTCATAAAATCTACGTTTCTACGATCCTGGTACTGAAGATTCTACGATTTACAATTCTACCATCAAAGCTCCGATCCGATTCAAAATCGCGATTCTGACAACCTTGATCAACAGGGAAGTGATTGTGGTCAAAGGAGTTGTCTGGGGTGATTAACTACGGAAAGACTATAATCCTGGAAGTTTTGGAGCATAATGGAGCACAAACTAATATAGTTGTTGTGTAACCCCAAAATTGGTCCAGAATCAAGATTTGGATAATGCACTCACATGGTGATGCCACTTGAGCTGAAATTTGGCAAGGCTTAGTTATTTGGTCATAAGAAGAAGCTGTAAAAAGTTTGCACCAAATGGATTCACCAAAATGGTACTTCCTTCACAGCTATTCCCTCTGTCCAGAAACTTGCAAAAATTCTAGAGAAATAATTGCTATATGAATTGATCCCAAAATTGGTGGAGAGATGTTTTATGGTCAAGAGAAAGCTCTGGTAAAATTTCAGCCAAAATGAAGCAATATAAAATATACTTGCTTCACAACCTTAAAATATTGACAGAATCAAATATTTGATCCTGTGCTCACATAGATCATGGGATGGAGCTAAAATTTGGAGGAGTGTGCTAATATGAGAACATGAAGGAGTGTGCAAAATTTCAACTCATTTGGATAACCCTAGCTAGTACTTCCTTCACAATGCCTTCTGTCTGACAGAAAGTTTGAAAATTTGCTGAGGAAGATTGGCTAGGCAAATAAAGTTGAATTTTGGGATGAGGCAATGATTTGGACATAAGAGAATGCCCAAAAGGTTTGGGATCAATCAGGAAAGGATAGGTGGCACTTCCTTCACAGAAAGCCACACTGGACAGAAATGAATAATAATTATTGGAGAATTATTCTTGGGCTAGGAAAGTTTGGGAATATTTGAGCAACATATGACCCAAATAAATTATGAGAATTATTTGGGAATTTTTGGATGGACATAAATATAGGTTGCTTCACAACCTAGGGCAGATAGGGTTATTCCTTTAATAGAAAAAAAGGATATTCCCTAGAAAAAGATTTTAGGGTCTAGTCAAAGAGTGAAGTGACATGATCTTGGCAATGTTTTGAGAATGATGAGCCACTTGGGAGGGGAAATGAGGATGATTTCCCAGGTGGCAAGGCCACAGAACCACTCCAAAAAGGAAAACAGAGCAAAAACCAATAAATCGAAAAGAAAAAGAAAAGGGAAAAAACCAGGCTGTTACAAACCTTCCCCCCTTAAAGGAATCTCGTCCTTGAGATTTGGTGGCTCAGGGAACAAGTATGACTTGAGGACACCGTTTCCAACTCGGATATCCATTTCCTTTATTTATTATTCCCCCAAGAATTTTATATGATTTGATTATCTTTGCTGGGGGGTGGTTTGCTTCACCTTTCCCCAAATTCTGACGGGTTTTTGGCTCACACACCAAATCCTTTTGCTAACGTTGATTCTTCCATATCTGCGGTGATATCCAATGAGTCTGAGCATAAACTTTTCTTTGGTCATGAAAATCTTTTACTTCTGTCATGGGGTTGCTTCAAATAAATGCAGGCCTTCTGGCTTCAATAAATGCTGAGAATTAATCATGGCCATCTTCTGACGGGATCTGACTTCTCATAAGTGGTACTGATTTATTTTGATTTATTCCTTTGACTCGAGCATGAGATATGTACCAAAGATCCGACTGCCTTTTGTCGTGAACAATATAACGGTGTATGGAGTTTTAGCTGTGTCATACCTCAAATATTTACATCTTGAGACTGGCCCAATAGGGGGCTGACGGACAAATGCTTTTCCTGACAGATTGACCGTGTACTTGATTCCGTCGATGACTATACCGGGTCTGAGCTGATTGTTTGGCTTTTGATTTTCTCATTTTGTCGGTATACTCATTTGGATTTTCCACACTAATCATTCTAAGCGGGTCAGCGGGATATGAAATCCTTGTGAAATAGAGTAGGCCGCTGAGAGTATGCCTTTGTGGATCCATATGGAATTACGGCTTTCGATTGACTTGGGTATCCGGGCCCTGATGGTCGCGCAAAAATCATCAACATACTTTTGCTGTCAGTCTCATCCTTTGACGGTCATGATTTGCTTTGTCAGGATACCTTACTGAAATAACTTGGCCATGCCTGTCCTTGATTTTTTGTATGACCATGGATGTGATTAGTGCAATATTTTTTACATTATTCCTTATGCATGTTTTCTGACCTGGGTTCGCATACATATGACATATACCCGGGGTCTGTGGCTATACGGAGCTCATTGCTGAGGCCAATCATACAAGAAGGTGACAAGGTTTTAAGACATCTCCTTTTCAGTTGCGGGAATAATGACCTTGATGACCATTGTCAAGACTGTTGATTCTGTGAGGTCATCCCCAGATCTTGTTGATCCTTGTAATTCATGAGATGTATCTCTGCTTATCTTCATTTGCATGGCTCATGAGGTTGTTAGATCCGTACCTTTATTAGGTATATCTTCTTGATCATTGTCGTATCCCGTATGAGTGACTGATCTGGCCGGGGATACATGCTCACCATATATAAGAATCATATGCAATCAAACACTTGATTTCTGAATAAGACACATGCCTTCACTGATTTGTGCTTCTGACAAAATGTTGCGAGTCTGGTTCTTGAGCGGTGCTGCCATACATTGGCAACTCATCATATAACCTCTGAGGACGGTGTAATAGTATGATACTGACGCAGACTGAATCGCTTATGAGAGAAGCCATCCGAGTAGCTTGCTGAGGTGGACTTGTTAGCTTCTGCGCAAATCTTTTGTCTGGGTATCATGCAGAAGAAATCTCGATACCTTACACACGAAGCTTGACCTGAGTATTGTGCTGGAGAAGCCTGGGTTTCGTACTTGAGAAGCTTCTCCTCGGGTTTGCTTGTTGAGAATAATTCATTTTCGTCTGTCAGAATCTTTTACCGAGGTTTCTTGCTGAGAAAGACCAGGTATTTTGGACCAGAAATTGTTCACATATCATGCTGAGGAAAATTGAGGAGCCTTACATCATAAATTTCTTCTGATAGTGTGTGGAAGAATACTGAGTTTCTTACATCCAAAGCTTCATACTAATATGCAGACTGAAATCTACACACATGCCCATAATATTTTGTGGCTGATTATTTGCATGAGAAAATTTGTTTGACTGTCTTCCTTGAGCATATCACATTCTGACTTTATTTCGGATGATAACATATTCAAGCATCATGCCTTGCTGAGCCAATTTTTTTATATGATCCATACCTTTGACTGAAAATATACCGTTGATCTTGTACCTGACTTGTCTTGCTGCTGACTTGACTATCACTGCTGTGAGTATTTTGTACTGATGTAGACTTGAGTTATCAGTACTGTTGTGAGGAGTGCACACTAATGCAAAATTGATTACCAGCCTCAAAATCAGATATTCCCCATTTCACTGCAGTCGGCCGAGAATTCCATTTTGTTTAGCTGAGTTCCAAATATTTGAACTCCTTATTACTTCTTCGAGTCCGGTGTCAGTTCATGAGAAACTCTTTATAGGGGGAAAATAATGTACACCGGGGCCCAAAAAGAAAGAAGCAAAAGAAAACTCAACTAAACAAAAGCACACAACAACAATTAATTCACACACAAGCAATGTCACATATTACTGCTAGTCACACAATATGAATGCGTACTTTAGCACACAAATCTCGCGGGATCTCCGGTTGTACCATCTAGCATGTTGTGACGATGTGCACGAGGACAAATAAATGTGTGGAAGAATTGGTGCAAACAGCGCTACACCAAGTGCTAGCTTAGCCAGGTAGCATCCTGGACTAGTTCGGAGGCGAGGACGTACTTGGTAACCATGTAGCAGGACACGAATGTCGCGACCACATTATTATCAAGCGGACGGAAAATATCCGTACTCGTCCAAGAAATAAGGATAGCGGGGAAAAACTGAGTCTGCTGGCATTGCCCTTTCGTGATGACAAAGATCATTAAGGGTTGCCAACGCGACAAAATAAAAAGGACGACCCAGGATAGAAGCATGTCTACCACCAAAACAAAATGGGGCTGAAAGAAAGAAATCGGCGCGATACCTGAGCACCATTTTTGCAAACAGTGTCGGGATCACTTGGCATCACTCCGCTGGGACAGAAATGACGCCAAACACCGAGAACGAGTAAGAAAAGAAAACTGGAGAAATGCAACAGGCTGAGTTGTAGTGGATCCGAACCGATGCGAGCTACACTTACCGGATAAACCGCTAGCAACAAATACTAAGGCTATATGCATGCTATCCAACAAACAAATGCAGCAACCAAATGCAATAAACAAGTCGGACCTTAAACTACCGATTTCTACCGCTCGCGCTGACTAGGGCGTCCTATAGCTAGACCTGCTCTGATACCAAGCCTTGTGGCACCCCGGCTCAAAGAAACCGGAACGCCCCGTACTCCAGCCCAGAGATCGAGGAAAAGTCTCTGGAATACGGCACTGCTTGACATAGAACAAATCAGCTCTTATTACAAGAATAATAATACAAGGGTCTGATGTTACAAAGAAGCACATCAGCACGGCGACACTACGCCTGTGATACTACACTTGCTCTATGCTAGCAGCAGAACAACTCGTAGCAGCGGAATACTTCTAGCAGCGGAACAACGACAAAGGTGGTGAAATCTACACCGCAGGGACTCTGGCTGGGACACGATCTAGCTCGCACGCACGGCAACCTCGACAATCAATCAAGCAATCATGGCATCACCTGCAATCTGGCATGACACGCCAGGTCAATACATTGAATGTACTTGCAAGCTCACAACAACCATAAACATCAAGGCAAGACAATAACATAGGATTAACAGGTTAATTAATTAACAACTACCATGATGAAGCAACTACTAAGCATGGTATGAAACTACTATCATACTGATAAACCAACATCTCTAATCTCAACAACTATCTCATTCTTGGCTAACCGGCCAAGCAATATACCATCTCGATCACCTCGTGACCAAAACCAAACGCTGGTCATTCATGGATCACAAACGGAACCACACTGGGTTCAATGGGTTACCTCATAACCAAACGGTGATCATTCACGGATCACAAACGAAACCACACTTGGTTCAATGGGTTACCTCGTAACCAACGGTGATCATTCACGGATCACAGACGGAACATCCACATGATCACCTCGTGATCACATCACAAACTGAATGATCATACTCAAGATCGTACCAACATCATGATCATCATCCTGCCAAACTGTTACAGCTCACAATATATCAACATATACATCACCTATAAGTCATTCCGTCATGTGAGTGTTGATCGAACGGTGTGACCTAGTACGAACTTATGCCCATGACCGAGGACACGACTATCGATAGATTAAACACACACACTCTGCAGAGGTAGCGTAGTTTACCCACACCACAGAATCCATGGCCCCACACTCCCATTCGGGTGGACCAACGGCATTCCGACAAAACCGACCTACTGCCATGACACTCTCCCGGCCACTCCGACCAACACCCCTTTTGGGTTCAGTCCTGGGTGGCCCCGTGCCTACCAAAGGCACCGACGGCCACCGTCGTGGCAAAACATACATGGTCCCAATCGAGGAGAAGAGATCTCAATACCAACTACGAGCACACAAGGCTTATGCCATCCTACCTGATCAGGGTAGCGCCCGCGCATAACCTTCCCTCGTTGGAGGCACCGGCGAGAGGCACGACAATAGACCGCATTAGGGCCTTCCCATAAAGGAAAATGTGGTTGCACTGGAAAAGCCCGGTTCGGTGGCACCTGACCAACTTAATGACGGAATTTATCCCCATCATATAACAGTGATAACTGATAATCTGCTATCATCTACCAACCTGTGATCCAAGTCATAGCAATATCCAACAAATAACCCAAAACATACCATCAACATAACAAAATACTCCAAAGATAGCATAACACCTCTATCATGATGAATCCAAGAACAATACTACTACTACTCAAATATCAAGAACTAGCTACCCAACTATGATCCACATGCAAGCATCATCTCCAACATCATACTCCAAAACCTAATATCAACCAGCATCATGATGAAAATAAGACTAGCCACTAATAATCTAGAGGCAACGTAATATCCAAAATAATACCAGATACCATCATGAAAATAATCATAATAGCCACTAAGCATCCAAAGGCACATGTCATCCACATAATCATCAAATCATAAGTCCTAGAACTCTAGGCAATATCATGGCAACATCATGATCAAAACAATACTCCGAGAAATGCCATGAACAAGATCACATGTAGCTAACGCAATATTTTAAACAAGTTTAAATAAATAAACAATGTCACTGCATTGCAATCATGCAAATGGAGGGTGTGGCTTGCCTAGGGTGGAAGAAATCACCGGGAAGAAGTGCGAGAAGCTCGCGGAACGAATCGCCAGAAATCTTTCTCTCTCGGAGGGGGCTGAATAAGGGCAAGGGCATAATGGTCATTTCAGAATGTCAGAACATGGTGGAAATGATTCCATCAGAAGGGCTCGACGAAACGAAGAAGTGGGCTTTGGATTCACCTGATTTGGAGGTACGGGCAAAAAGATATGAATGTTTTTCTGCCAGGGACCCATTTGTAAATAAAAGCATCACAAACAGGCCCTTAGCCGGAAAAACAGAACGCGTCTTTTTAGAAAATACGTTTTCCTCTACGTTTTCCTGAGAGGAAAACGTACTCTGGCCCGAAGAAGAGGAGAATTCGCTTTCGGTGGATGAAAGCGCACTCAGGAAAAAGCCCGTGTCCACTTATCCACGTCAGCAGGAGGCGGGGCCGGGCTCCAGGGTCGCTTACAGGTGGGTCCCACGCCCTTTTCTCTCTCCTTCCTCGCTCCTTCTTCTTCCTCCTCGACGGGGCGCTGGGCAGAGGCGAGGCCGGCCTCCCCGACGACGATAGCCGGCGGCACGGTCCACCATTCGAGGCGCCCGACCTACTGGCATGATCAGAAGGACGAGGCGGTCCCCTTCAGGTAGGACACGGCCACCGACGAGCTTGGAAGAGCACGGGAAGCCAGCCGCGCCGGACTGCTGCTTCGGCCGAAAGTGAAGATGCAGCCATGGCGACTCCGGCGACGAGAAGAAGAGGTGGGAAGGTGCTCCGGTGGCGGTGTGGTGTTCTGGTGGTGATTAGACCAGGGGGAGGGCGCGGCTTGCTCGAATTTGAGCATTGGCCGGCGGCGGCCATGGTGGCGATGGGGGTTGAGGAGAGCGGCTTGAGCTCGGGCAAGTGGATGGGCGGGGATAGAGGAGGTTCGGGAGACGAGTGGTGAGGTCGAGAGGCCTTGGGGTGGGCTTATATAGGCGGGGGAGGAGGGGATTGAGCTGGCGTTGCCGCGGACGCGTGTCCGGCGCCGCGGACACGTGCCGACGCTCACGAGCTCGGAGGTAGACGACGTAGGAGGAGCAGTGGAGGTCCTCACGGGGCAGAGGAGGCCATGGGACGTAGGGGAGAAGCGGCCGAGGAGGAAGATGACGGTCGGTGCACTGTGCTCTCGTGGGCGTTCGGCTGCGAGCGTCGGCGAGGAAGTGGCCGGAGGGGGAGAGGGGTCCAAGGGAACGGCAACGACGCGGGCCAGCTGCTGGACACGCTCACGCGCGCGAAGCCGACGAGGGGGACAGGGGCCGGAGCTAGAAGACGCTCTGGGCGCGGCCAACGGCAGCAAAGCGCGTGCACTGTTGTGCCATTAACGCGGTCACCGCGTGCACTGGCATTTAGCAGGGGCAATGAGCTGGAACATGTTGTCTAGTGGTAAGTTCTTCCAAGGGAGGTTTCAACTGCGGTGGTAGATCGATGAAAAACGCTCTGGTTAAATGGTAATCATCGTCTGAAGTTAACTGCAGTAAACGTTGCCGTGCTCTGGTGATCAACAGCGAAGTGATTGTGGTCAAAGGAGTTGTCTGGGGTGATTAACTACGGAAGGACTATAATCCTGGAGGTTTTGGAGCATAATGGAGCACAAACTAATATAGTTGCCGTGTAACCCCAAAATTGGTCCAGAATCAAGATTTGGATGATGCACTCACATGGTGATGCCACTTGAGCTGAAATTTGGCAAGGCTTAGTTATTGGTCATAAGAAGATGCTGTAAAAAGTTTGCACCAAATGGATTCACCAAAATGGTACTTCCTTCATAACTATTCCCTCTGTCCAGAAACTTGCAAAAATTCTAGAGAAATAATGGCTAGAAGAATTGATCCCAAAATTGGTGGAGAGATGTTTTATGGTCAAGAGAAAGCTCTGGTAAATTTTCAGCCAAAATGAAGCAATATAAAATATACTTGCTTCACAACCTTAAAATATTGACAGAATCAAAGATTTGATCCTGTGCTCACATAGATCAAGGGATGGAGCTGAAATTTGGAGAGTGTGCTAATATGAGAACATGAAGGAGTGTGCAAAATTTCAACTCATTTGGATAACCCTAGCTAGTACTTCCTTCACAATTCCTTCTGTCTGACAGAAAGTTTGAAAATTTGCTGAGGAAGATTGGCTAGGCAAATAAAGTTGAATTTTGGCATGAGGCAATGATTTGGACATAAGAGAATGCCCAAAAGGTTTGGGATCAATCAGGAAAGGATAGGTGGCACTTCCTTCACAGAAAGCCACAGTGGACAGAAATGAAGAATATTTATTGGAGAATTATTCTGGGGCTAGGACAGGAAAGTTTGGGCATATTTGAGCAACATATGACCCAAATAAATTATGAGAATTATTTGTGAATTTTCGGATGGACAGAAATATAGATTGCTTCACAACCTAGGGCAGATAGGGTTATTCCTTTAATAGAAAAAAGGATATTCCCTAGAAAAAGATTTTAGGGTCTGGTCAAAACGTGAAGTGACATGATCTTGGCAATGTTTTGAGAATGATGAGCCACTTGGGAGGGGAAATGAGGATGATTTCCCAGGTGGCAAGGCCACAGAACCACTCCAAAAAGGAAAACAGAGCAAAAACCAATAAATCAAACAGAAAAAGAAAAGGGCCAAAAACCAGTCTGTTTCAAAACGTCACAACATAACTAGGTGATTATAAAGATGCTCTACAGGTATCTCCAAAGTTGTTGTTGGGTTGGCATACATCAAGATTAGGATTTGTCACCCCGAGTATCGGAGAGGTATCTCCGGGCCCTCTCGGTAATACACATCATAAGAGCCTTGCAAGGAAAGTGACTAATGAGTTAGTTGCAGGATGATGTATTATGGAACGAGTAAAGAGACTTGCCGGTAACGAGATTGAACTAGGTATGAAGATACCGACGATCGAATCTCGGGCAAGTGACATACTGACGGCAACGGGAATAACGTATGTTGTCATTGCGGTTTGACCGATAAAGTTCTTCGTAGAATATGTGGGAACCAATATGAGCATCCAGGTTCCGCTATTGGTTATTGGCCGGAGAGGTGTCTCGGTCATGTCTACATAGTTCTTGAACCTGTAGGGGCCGAACGCTTAACATTCGATGATGATTTTGTATTATATGAGTTATGTGATTTGGTGACCGAATGTTGTTCGGAGTCCCGGATGAGATCACGGACACGACGAGGAGTCTCGAAGTGGTCGATAGGTAAAGATTGATATATAGGATGATAGTATTCCAACTCCGGAAGTGTTCCGAAGGGTACGGGGTACATATCGGGTCACCGGAAGGGGTTCCGGGTACCCCCGGCAAAAGATATGGGCCTAATGGGTCAAGAGAGGAAACACAGCAGCCAGCACGGGTTGCTGCGCCCCCCATATGGGCTGAACCAGAGGATAAAGGAAAGAGGGGAAGAGAGAAGGAAGGGGAGGGATTCGGCCTCCCCCTTCCTTGTAACACCCCAAAATTTTGACCTTGTTTTATTAATTAAAATTTTGCCAGGAAATTAAATTTTTATTTTCTGGATTTATCTTTTGATTTCAGAACCCCTCTTCTCTTTAATATTGTGGGTTTTTACCTCAAGTGGAAACTTTCCAAAAATATTATTGGACTTGTATACTCTCTAAATAAAATAATTCTTTATCAGTGGATTTATTTGCATAATTGTTTTTCCTAAGCTTTATTCTTCTAAAAATGATTTTTCATAAGTTATGGAGCCTCTTTTACACTGTAACCCTTTCAGATACTTCTTGAAAATTTCAACCAAAATTTGGGGATGTCATGTGATGTTTCCACATCACTTTTATGCAAAAATATCTTTTGGTCATTGGAGATTTTGAGCTCTACACCAAATTTTCAAATCTGGTCCAGTAGGTATTTTGCACTACAACCTATTTAAATATTTCTTTAAAAATTCTTCCAAGTGTTTGGAGATGTCAGTAGATGCATATAATTCAACTTTATGTAAAAACCCATGAGTGTTCTTTGAAAAATTTGAGCAAATTATCCTCATCTTCATTCTGGTCCAGTTTAGTGTTTTACACTGCAGCCATATTTTATTTTGCTCTTGTTGCCTTGGGATTTGTCCTGCTGTTTGACCACTCTGCCAAACCCTTAAGTCCAGGAGAATGGACCCATTGGAGTATTTTTGGTTCATGAGATAATAACCTTTAGTTTCTGCCCAAAATTGGTTTTCTCAAATATTTGCACTAACAAGTTTCTGGTCTTGACCAATTAACCTTGCCACCATCACCTACACCTAAAGAGACTAGGATCTGGAGATTTTGGCCACCCCAAGAGTTGCCTAGATGCCCATAACATTCTGTCGAGCACCTTGTGTGCATGGCCAGTTTTGGCTTGGTTTTTGGTTTGCATTGTGGACTTGATCCCCTGACCAAACCAGCATGTGTCATGGCTCTACCTTAGTCTATAACTCCACCCTGCTAACCCTCATGTGGATTGGAGCCCCCTGGCATGCCTTGGCATTTCGTCGAGCACGTAGCGTGCGTGTGCTGGGCGCGCCCAGAGCGCGCGTTTTGCACGTGCGTGCGCACGGGTCGCCGCGTCACGCCCTGGCCTTTGCTCGCCCGCAGGGCCGCCCCCCCGGCCTCGCCCAAACACCAGAACCCTCCAGGCCGCCCCTGGAGCCCCACAGTGCCGCCATCAGGACGGCCATGGCAGCTAGCGGCCGGCCACAGCAAATTCCTGCCATGGACGGCGCCGCCCGAGCCACCCTCGCTCGCCAGCTCGCCCCTGGAGCAGTGCCCGCTCGTCCGCTAGCCTCTGCCGCCATCCCCAGCCTCGACACGTCACGCTGCAAGCTACAGAGCGGCGGTTCGCCGTTCCTATCCACTGCCGCCGACGATCTTATCCCCGCTCGCCACGGAACCGACTTAAATACGCTATAAAAGGGGCCTCCGAGCTCGTCCAGTCCCTCAGGCCATACCTCTGATGCCTCCATAGCCGGCAATCGATGGGGAGAGGTCGTCTTCCCCATCTCCGGTCAGCTCGGCCGCCGCCACGCTCCGGTGCCGTGCGCCGCGAGCAGAGCCCAACTAGCCCAGCCAACACCACCGTCCGACCCCCCTTGATCTTGCGGAGCTGCCCAACCCCTCAGCCACGATCGGGAACCACCGGAGCCCAAACCCCCAATCGCTCCCGAAACGCCGTCCGCCGCGAAGCTCGCCGCCGGCGACTCCCTCCGTCCCCACCTGCCTAGCGACCACCGGGAGGACCGCCCTGGACTGGCGGATCCATCCCCGCCCTCAGGACCCCGCGGGGAGACACCGTTCGTCGACGGCGATCGCCGGAGCCCCGCCACCGCTCGGCCAGAGGAGAAGAATGGCGCGGCGACTGGTCAAACCTGACCAGTGGGCCCGAGGGACCCACTGTCATTGACTCCAAGCCGGCCCGCACTGTTTTAGTGAAAGCGTAAACTCAGAAGTACGTCTCCCCGTCTCAAAAACGTATTTCTATTCGAACCGTTTTCCTTTTTCTGATTTTTATTAAAAACAGAACTTTGACTAAACTTTGACTGGCTATAACTTTTTAAATATAAGTCCAATTGACTTGATTCTTTTTCTGTTGTTTCTCAAATTCTGTCTAGTTTATTTTCATATTTATTTGAAAATTTTCCAAACAACTTTTTGTACTGTTTTAAACTATGTGTTAATTTGAATATTTTCAAAAATAGGATTTTGAGGAAGAAGGCAACCTTCAAAAAGTTGGTGCACCCCCCCTCCACACCTTGAAGGCAAGCATCTTGAACTCAGATATGATACAAGTTGGGTGCTGTTTTGCTAGAATATTCTAGAACTCCATCATTTATGCTAATGTGGAATGGTGTTATTTTATGTGGAATCATACTCATGCATATAAGCACATGGTGAAAAATCTTTCTGTTATGTATGTGACATTGGTGACAGTAGCTACTCCTCATGCCACATGTGCCTGATGATAGTTCGGAGGGAGTCCGAAAGGAGGTTATGTTCCGGTGAACACAACCCCGTGACTGACGTCTCCTTGTGGCGAGAATGTGCAGTAAGGCGTGATGGGGCATGAGGGGTGCTGACCCTGTCGGGAAACTATGAAGAACATTGCTATGCTAACCATGCAGGGAATACTTAAACCTCCTAAGTCGGCCGTAGATCGAGTCTTGTTCCGGTAACCTCCCATACTTGTTTCGTACTACCACTTGTCCCTGCCATAGGTAGGGTATGGCTCAGTAAGTTGTCAACCCCTTTCTAGCACACACCGTACAGAGAGGCCATGGTGGAAGATACCGGCTGCATCTGGTAGGCATGCCACCTGGTCCCGGGGGCATGGGTGTTTCCGGTTGGAGCCGAGGGGGTAGCTCCCCTAGTTTGCGCGCGGTATAAATTTTGTGATCCCATGCTAAGTCGAGGTTGTAGCCTCCCCACTTAGAGTTTTGCTTAATGGGTGTCGTGGGTGATTCCAGACACCGGTAAGTTAGGCTGGTGTGTGCGGTTAGGTGTGTTTTCAATTAAAAGACCGTAGACGGAATTAGTTCCGATGGACTAAAGAAATCCGTTACCCGTGGGTAAAGAGTACACCCTCTGCAGAGATTATACATCTATTCGAATAGCCGTGTCCATGGGTAAGGACTACAGTCTGGGATGGGTCAAGTGTCGGTCTTAGTGTCGGTCTTCGGAGGAGAAAAACTGTTAAACCAGGATTTGGATCATGACTTGTGACTTGTGATGATTATGATTATTATTATTATGGACTAACTATTTACATTATTTGAATTATTGAGTATCCCTGGGACGGTTCTACCTCCTGGATATTCATTGTGATTATTTTCTTATAAGCCCTTTATGTGGTGTCGCGCAGACGCTCGACTGTGGCATGCTGGTTATTTGTTTATTTATAAGCCCTTTATGTGGTGTCGCTCAGACGCCCGACTGTGGCATGCTTGTTATTTAAATTGTTTATAAGCCCTTTATGTGGTGCCGCATAGACGCCCGACTGTGGCATGCTTGTTATTTCTTTCATTTATTAAGCCCTTTTGTGGTGTCGCTTAGACGCCCGACTGAGCATGATTTATCTTATTACCCTTTCGAGGGGTGTCGCCATTCAGACACCCGATCGGTGCATTTTTATTTCTCTGCTTGATTGCATCTTGAGTTTTATTTCCTGTTGCGTGATCTGGATTTTGTTCATGATCGGTTGGATTAGGATTTATGTTGGGCATGATTATCCCTTGTTATGTTAGTACCTGTGTTCATGATTGGTTTGCGAGTACATTCAAAGTACTCACTGGCTTGTCCCTGGCTATTGTTCTTTGCCAGATTTTCTTGCGTGGAGAGGAGCGTGCGGCGACAAGGCGCCGGAAACTCTACCGCAATGGTGTGATAGCAGGCCTCGCGAAGATATGGAGTTACCTGGTCAGCTGTTCTTGTGGGAAATGGAGTCCCATAAACGCAGATGAACCACAAACCGCTTCCGCCATCAACCCACTAGAAACCAATTGTTGTACTCATAGGCCACAATGGTCTTGTACTACATATTTTGTACTTTGCTTGGAATTTCTGTATCAAGTTGGTGCCTCATCAGCTAACAGTAATCCTGGGGCTGGTGAGCACAAGGGCCATTTTCTGGGAAATTAATATCCCGAAAAACCGGTCCTGACAAACTTGGTATCAGAGCCAGGCTGACCATTGGCTAATCCTATCTTAGCCAGGTCAATAAACCTAGGTTAACCAACCCACCAGACCTTAACCTAACCCTGGCCAAGCTTCCCGTGTAAGATAGCCACACAGTGACCCCGACGCTTTTGGCAGTCGGTGCCCAACCTATCAGCCTAGCCTGTCGATCACGCGCCAGTGACCGACACCTAAATGTCTCATTCGCAAGCGTGCGAAGGAAGACTCCGTCCCCTTTTCTATAAAAAGGGCACGCTAGCCTCAACATAGCACAGCACAACCTCTTCCCCCAACTCGAGGCATAATGCCTGGCCCTATTGTGCACAATGAGATCACAGCCACCAACCTTGGAGGTTTTGTGACCGTGCTCGCAAACCTCACCCGCCGTGCCTATGCATTAGAAGAGCCCCCAGAATATGTTGTGTACCAAGGACCCATGAGCGGTGAGAGCCGTCAATTCTGGGCCACTGTACACATCTATGGTAGGGGTCTATCGCCAGAACGCCCCTACAGGTTCACTGGAAGGACAACTTCCTTTGAGCCACAAGCCATCCAGCTAGCAGCTCGAGAGGCTATAGTTCAACTCCGGCACTTGTCGCCCAGAGTTAACTGTCGCTCGTTCTACTACTACCCTAGCCGTGACGGGTATGGTAGGCCGCCCCAGGTTGCCAACGGAGATCACGAGACGGATCCTGCATTGTTGCATCTGGTGCGCTATGTAAGTGCACTAGAGGAACTGTTCGATCAGATCACCCTTGATCTGATCGCAGCTCGTGGAGAACTGGTTCGCCGAGCCCCGGCAAGAGGAGAAGATGAGCCCGACGCCGACAACCCAGTCGTGCTGTTCGGACACCCGATCGAGTCCTTGCGGTCTGCCCCAGCCATCGACCAAAATGCTTTGGTGTCCCCAGAAGCGCTTCGTCGCCTTTTGGGAACACGCTCCAACGGGATTGTGGCCAACAACCCCCGCGATGGTCATCATCGCTACCCCGACCCTGCAGCCCCTCAACCTCATCCAGCTAATCCCGACGGTGAAAACCGTGGAGAAGCCTCGACGTCCACAAGGCAAGCCCGCTTAGATATGAACGAAGTAGACTAAGTCGCTCGAGTAGTACCGAGCCTTAGTATTTCTACGCCTTGTAATTGTGTGATCCTGTATCACCATAATTAAATGTTGTCTGCTTGTGCGCCCCTATTTTTGAATAGTAGCCATGCATAAGTACGTCAGCGTACAGTTGCATTTTTAAATTCCGGGCGCAGCTACCAAAACCACCCCGACGACACCCACAGTAATGCGTCACTTTTGTGAGATATGTGTATCTGTAGCATTGACCCGACCCCATAGAGCAGAACCGACAAACTAGTTACCCTTCACCGCGGTAAATAACCCAGCCCCAATGCTATATAAAAGGCCACCTCGTGACCTTGCCAAGTGCCCCTCACCTTGTGCACAATACTCACAGCCATTTCTTTGCCATGCCGAGCCCCAGTATTTATCTGAGAACTCCAGATGCCACCCCAGGTAGTTTTGTCAAAATATTGTGGGACTTTACCTGCAGTACCATGAGTGCTATCCATCCACCCCAGTACGAGTTGCTCAAATCGAGGATCACCCCATCCACCTCGAAATATTGGGCAGTGGTGCACATCCCTCCCGCAAACCCAAACCAAGACCCAACGGAAGTCTCCTTCGTGGGGAAATCCATGCCGACTCCGCATATGGCCATAGAAGCTGCTGCGTACGAAGCGCTTGCTCGTCTTCGATTCGCGGTACCCTATGCCAGCGAACGAGGGTATTATTACTTTCCGAGTCGTGCAGCACCCGGAGAAGTAGCATCTTTTCCCGGTGGACGAATTGAGAGAGATCCAGTACTGGCCAACCTTGCCCGGTATGTTATCGCTCAAGAACGTTTGACTCAGCGGGTAATGGGTTATCTCCAGAGCCTCGCTGATTTAAATCCTCAGATCGCTATTGGCAGACCACTGAGACCCGACCAGGAGAGACGCATTCATCGGCTAGTCAATCCCGCTTCCCCCGATAGAAGAGGAGTGTGCCCCAGTACCAGAGACGTTTTCTCAGGACCCTGTCCATTTACCGTTTTTATTGTAGACGTCACCGCTATGTTTATTATCCCAGTATTTATTTATGTGCTGTAACTTGTGCGTGGTATCCAAAATTTGTGCGACGGATCAAATATTTGGTTTCAATTATGTGAGTAGTTTTACTGCTGTTAATTTTGATTTAACTAATTTTCACTCATGATAAATTTTGAAGTGAGATTTCTTTCCCTGAGTTGCTGCAGCATATACCTCTTCACGACATAGATTTTATTCACGCAGCACCATAACAGCAGACTCACAACCACAACCACTCGACCTCGTGCGCTAATTACAAATCCTCGTACACATTTTGCACCTAACTGTTCACACCCGAGCACACCACAGTCTCAGTAGGAGAGATTTGTGAGTAATTATTCGGGTGCAAGTGGCCTCCAGCACACTGACAGCAGTTGGCACTCGATGCCGTACCTAATCCTCGTGATCACCGCCACCGCGAAGAGCCAACACTCGAGCGGCAACATCACGACGATCATCACGGATCATCGTGCACAGGAGCACGGAGAACCCCAGCAACGTCGCCAAACCTCCGCACATCAGGACCACGTACCAGTCCGGCATCACCTCCGCCATTAGAGCCTCGTCTCGAGCTCCTGCAAACAGAAAGGGAGGAGAATGAAGGAGAGGGAGAAGCGAGGCCAGGTGTGAGTAAGAAGAAGGAGCACCGCGATCATTTTATAGCTCGAGATGGTGTACGGTGGGCGAAGTCCACCAGCACCGCTTGTCGCTCGATCGCCGGTGTTCGGAGGCGAATCCGCGAGTAGTGCCGACAGTGCACTGGCCCGCGAGGTGAGTGCACGCTGCACCGGCAGCTAGCACGCCGCGCACTACCGCAGTACGGCCTAGATGCCCTACGCGCTAGACGTCGCCGGTGGAGAAAGCGCGGGAAAGCACGCGGGAGAGAGGAAGAGGAGAGAGCCAGAGGTAGAAGAAGAGGCCGACAGTGGGCCCCGGGTCCACCTGTCAGCCAGAGAGAGCACTGTGCTCTCGGGTACGACCAGCGTATTTTAGAAATTTAGAAATTATTCTAAATTTACTATATCCAACGTAGAAATATCTCGTTCCCCAACCGTGGATTTTTCCACGCAACGCCAGTATACCATTGTAGTTTTACACCACTTATTGCCCTCTCACTGTAGATACATTTTATTGCATAAGTAGGATGATTTTTTTTGGTAAGAGCGATGTTTGTTCAAAACAGCTTTTAGCAAATCTCGAGGACGAGATTTTTCTTAAGGGGGGTAGTGTTGTAACACCCAAAATTTTGACCTTGTTTTATTAATTAAAATTTTGCCAGGAAATTAAATTTTTATTTTCTGGATTTATCTTTTGATTTCAGAACCCCTCTTCTCTTTAATATTGTGGGTTTTTACCTCAAGTGGAAACTTTCCAAAAATATTATTGGACTTGTATACTCTCTAAATAAAACAATTCTTTATCAGTGGATTTATTTGCATAATTGTTTTTCCTAAGCTTTATTCTTCTAAAATGATTTTTCATAAGTTATGGAGCCTCTTTTACACTGTAACCCTTTCAGATACTTCTTGAAAATTTCAACCAAAATTTGGGGATGTCATGTGATGTTTCCACATCACTTTTATGCAAAAATATCTTTTGGTCATTGGAGATTTTGAGCTCTACACCAAATTTTCAAATCTGGTCCAGTAGGTAATTTTGCACTACAACCTATTTAAATATTTCTTTAAAAATTCTTCCAAGTGTTTGGAGATGTCAGTAGATCCATATAATTCAACTTTATGTAAAAACCCATGAGTGTTCTTTGAAAAATTTGAGCAAATTATCCTCATCTTCATTCTGGTCCAGTTTAGTGTTTTACACTGCAGCCATATTTTATTTTGCTCTTGCTGCCTTGGGATTTGTCCTGCTGTTTGACCACTCTGCCAAACCCTTAAGTCCAGGAGAATGGACCCATTGGAGTATTTTTGGTTCATGAGATAATAACCTTTAGTTTCTGCCCAAAATTGGTTTTCTCAAATATTTGCACTAACAAGTTTCTGGTCTTGACCAATTAACCTTGCCACCATCACCTACACCTAAAGAGACTAGGATCTGGAGATTTTGGCCACCCCAAGAGTTGCCTAGATGCCCATAACATTCTGTCGAGCACCTTGTGTGCATGGCCAGTTTTGGCTTGGTTTTTGGTTTGCATTGTGGACTTGATCCCCTGACCAAACCAGCATGTGTCATGGCTCTACCTTAGTCTATAACTCCACCCTGCTAACCCTCATGTGGATTGGAGCCCCCTGGCATGCCTTGGCATTTCGTCGAGCACGTAGCGTGCGTGTGCTGGGCGCGCCCAGAGCGCGCGTTTTGCACGTGCGTGCGCACGGGTCGCCGCGTCACGCCCTGGCCTTTGCTCGCCCGCAGGGCCGCCCCCCGGCCTCGCCCAAACACCAGAACCCTCCAGGCCGCCCCTGGAGCCCCACAGTGCCGCCGTCAGGACGGCCATGGCAGCTAGCGGCCGGCCACAGCAGATTCCTGCCATGGACGGTGCCGCCCGAGCCACCCTCGCTCGCCAGCTCGCCCCTGGAGCAGTGCCCGCTCGTCCGCTAGCCTCTGCCGCCATCCCCAGCCTCGACACGTCACGCTGCAAGCTACAGAGCGGCGGTTCGCCGTTCCTATCCACTGCCGCCGACGATCTTATCCCCGCCCGCCACGGAACCGACTTAAATATGCTATAAAAGGGGCCTCCGAGCTCGTCCAGTCCCTCAGGCCATACCTCTGATGCCTCCATAGCCGGCAATCGATGGGGAGAGGTCGTCTTCCCCATCTCCGGTCAGCTCGGCCGCCGCCACGCTCCGGTGCCGTGCGCCGTGAGCAGAGCCCAACTAGCCCAGCCAACACCACCGTCCGACCCCCCTTGATCTTGCGGAGCTGCCCAACCCCTCAGCCACGATCGGGAACCACCGGAGCCCAAACCCCCAATCGCTCCCGAAACGCCGTCCGCCGCGAAGCTCGCCGCCGGCGACTCCCTCCGTCCCCACCTGCCTAGCGACCACCGGGAGGACCGCCCTGGACTGGCGGATCCATCCCCGCCCTCAGGACCCCGCGGGGAGACACCGTTCGTCGACGGCGATCGCCGGAGCCCCGCCACCGCTCGGCCAGAGGAGAAGAATGGCGCGGCGACTGGTCAAACCTGACCAGTGGGCCCGAGGGACCCACTGTCATTGACTCCAAGCCGGCCCGCGCTGTTTTAGTGAAAGCGTAAACTCAGAAGTACGTCTCCCCCGTCTCAAAAACGTATTTCTATTCGAACCGTTTTCCTTTTTCTGATTTTTATTAAAAACAGAATGTTGACTAAACTTTGACTGGCTATAACTTTTTATATATAAGTCCAATTGACTTGATTCTTTTTCTGTTGTTTCTCAAATTCTGTCTAGTTTATTTTCATATTTATTTGAAAATTTTCCAAACTACTTTTTGTACTGTTTTTAAACTATGCATTGATTTGAATATTTTGAAAAATAGGATTTTCAAGAAGAAGGCAACCTTCAAAAAGTGCACCCCCACGTGCATACACTTGAAGGCAAGCATCTTGAACTCAGATATGATACAAGTTGGGTGCTGTTTTGCTAGAATATTCTAGAACTCCATCATTTATGCTAATGTGGAATGGTGTTATTTTATGTGGAATCATACTCCTGCATATAAGCACATGGTGAAAAATCTTTTCTGTTATGTATGTGACATTGGTGACAGTAGCTACTCCTCATGCCACATGTGCCTGATGATAGTTCGGAGGGAGTCCGAAAGGAGGTTATGTTCCGGTGAACACAACCCCGTGACTGACGTCTCCTTGTGGCGAGAATGTGCAGTAAGGCGTGATGGGGCATGAGGGGTGCTGACCCTGTCAGGAAACTATGAAGAACATTGCTATGCTAACCATGCAGGGAATACTTAAACCTCCTAAGTCGGCCGTAGATCGAGTCTTGTTCCAGTAACCTCCCATACTTGTTTCGTACTACCACTTGTCCCTGCCATAGGTAGGGTACGGTTTAGTAAGTTGTCAACCCCTTTCTAGCACACACCGTGCAGAGAGGCCATGGTGGAAGATACCGGCTGCATCCGGTAGGCATGCCACCTGGTCCTGGGGGCGTGGGTGTTTCCGGTTGGAGCCGAGGGTCTAGCTCCCTTAGTTTGCGTGCGGTATAAATTTTGTGATCCCATGCTAAGTCGAGGTTGTAGCCTCCCCACTTAGAGTTTTGCTTAATGGGTGTCGTGGGTGATTCCAGACACCGGTAAGTTAGGCTGGTGTGTGCGGTTAGGTGTGTTTTCAATTAAAAGACCGTAGACGGAATTAGTTCCGATGGACTAAAGAAATCCGTTACCCGTGGGTAAAGAGTACACCCTCTGCAGAGATTATACATCTATTCGAATAGCCGTGTCCATGGGTAAGGACTACAGTCTGGGATGGGTCAAGTGTCGGTCTTAGTGTCGGTCTTCGGAGGAGAAAAACTGTTAAACCAGGATTTGGATCATGACTTGTGACTTGTGATGATTATGATTATTATTATTATGGACTAACCATTTACATTATTTGAATTATTGAGTATCCCTGGGACGGTTCTACCTCCTGGATATTCATTGTGATTATTTTCTTATAAGCCCTTTATGTGGTGTCGCGCAGACGCTCGACTGTGGCATGCTGGTTATTTGTTTATTTATAAGCCCTTTATGTGGTGTCGCTCAGACGCCCGACTGTGGCATGCTTGTTATTTAAATTGTTTATAAGCCCTTTATGTGGTGCCGCATAGACGCCCGACTGTGGCATGCTTGTTATTTCTTTCATTTATAAGCCCTTTATGTGGTGTCGCTTAGACGCCCGACTGCGGCATGATTTATATTATTATCCTTTCGAGGCGTCGCTTCAGACACCCGATCGGTGCATTCTATTCTACTCTCTGATTGCATACTCATGTTTTATATAAATAACCTGCTTGCGTGCATCATGGATTTTTTTTATTTCGTGATCGACGTTATGATCATAGAATATTTCGGAGCATGATTGTCCCTTGTTATATTATACCTGTGTTCATAATGTTTGCGAGTACATTCAAAAGTACTCACTGGCTTGTCCCTGGCTATTGTCTTCGCCAGATTTCTTGCGTGGAAAGGAGCGTTGCGGCGACAGCCCCGGAACCTACGCAATGGTGATAGCAGCCTCGCGAAGATAGGAGTTACCCTGGTCAGCTGTTCTTGTGGGAAATGGAGTCCCATAAACGCAGATGAACCACAAAACCGCTTCCGCCATCAACCACTAGAAACCAATTGTTGTACTCATAGGCCACAATGGTCTTGTACTACATATTTTGTACTTTGCTTGGAATTTCTGTATCAAGTTGGTGCCTCATCATGCTAACAGTAATCTTGGGGCTGGTGAGCACAAGGGCCATTTTCTGGGAAATTAATATCCCGAAAAACCGGTCCTCACAAACTTGGTATCAGAGCCAGGCTGACCATTGGCTAATCCTATCTTAGCCAGGTCAATAAACCTAGATTAACCAACCCACCAGACCTTAGCCTGAACTCCAGCCAAGCTTCTCGTGTAAGATAGCCACACAGTGACCCCGACGCTTTTGGCAGTCGGTGCCCAACCTATCAGCCTAGCCTGTCGATCACGCACCAGTGACCGGCACCTAAATAGTCTCTTTCGCAACCGTGCGAAGGAAGACTCCGTCCCCTTTTCTATAAAAAGGGCACGCTAGCCTCAACAAAGCACAGCACAGCCTCTTTCCCCCAACTCGAGGCATAATGCCTGGCCCTATTGTGCACAATGAGACCACAGCCACCAACCTTGGAGGTTTTGTGACCGTGCTCGCAAACCTCACCCGCCGTGCCTATGCAGTAGAAGAGCCCCCAGAATATGTTGTGTACCAAGGATCCATGAGCGATGAGAGCCGTCAATTCTGGGCCACTGTACACATCTATGGTAGGGGTCTATCGCCAGAACGCCCCTACAAGTTCACTGGAAGGACAACTTCCTTTGAGCCACAAGCCATCCAGCTAGCAGCTCGAGAGGCTATAGTTCAACTCCGGCACTTGTCGCCCAGAGTTAACTGTCGCTCGTTCTACTACTACCCTAGCTGAGACGGGTATGGTAGGCGGCCCCAGGTTGCCAACGGAGATCACGAGACGGATCCTGCACTATTGCATCTGGTGCGCTATGTAAGTGCACTAGAGGAACTGTTCGATCAGATCACCCTTGATCAGATCGCAGCTCGTGGAGAACTGGTTCGCCGGGCCTCGGCAAGAGGAGAAGATGAGCCCGACGCCGTCAACCCTGTCGTGCTGTTCGGACAGCCGATCGAGTCCTTGAGGTCTGCCCCAGCCATCGACCAAAATGCTTTGGTGTCCCCAGAAGTGCTTCGTCGCCTTTTGGGAACACGCTCCAACGGGATTGTGGCCAACAACCCCCGCGATGGTCATCATCACTACCCCGACCCTGCAGCCCCTCAACCTCATCCAGCAAATCCCGATGGTGAAACCCGTGGAGAAGCCTCGACGTCCACAAGGCAAGCCCGCATAGATATGAACGAAGTAGACTAAGTCGCTCGAGTAGTACCGAGCCTTAGTATTTCTATGCCTTGTAATTGTGTGATCCTGTATCACCATAATTAAATGTTGTCTGCTTGTGCGCCCCTATTTTTGAATAGTAGCCATGCATAAGTACGTCAGCGTACAGTTGCATTTTTAAATTCCGGGCGCAGCTACCAAAACCACCCCCGATGACACCCACATCAATACATCACTTTTGTGAGATGTGTGTATTTGTAGCATTGACCCCATAGAGCAGAACCGACGAAACTAGTTACCCTTCACCGCGGTAAATAACCCAGCCCCAATGCTATATAAAAGGCCACCTCGTGACCTTGCCAAGTACCCCTCACCCTGTGCACAACACTCACAGCCATTCCTTTGCCATGCCGAGCCCCAGTATTTATCTGAGAACTCCAGATGCCACCCCAGGAAGTTTTGTCAAATTATTGTGGGACTTTACCTGCAATACCATGAGTGCTATCCATCCACCCCAGTACGAGTTGCTCAAATCGAGGATCACCCCATCCACCTCGAAATATTGGGCAGTGGTGCACATCCCTCCCGCAAACCCAAACCAAGACCCAACGGAAGTCTCCTTCGTGGGGAAATCCATGCCGACTCCGCATATGGCCATAGAAGCTGTTGCGTACGAAGCACTTGCTCGTC